>NW_028123900.1:600000-880148 GCF_965194805.1 Balaenoptera borealis | reverse complement strand
GTTAGGATTAGGGTACTTTTTAGGGTTAGGGTAGGGGTTAGGGTTAGGGTACGCGTTAGGGTTAGGGTAGTTATTAAACCTATCCCACTCTCTAGATACCCCTTAGCACGTAAAGGAATATTATTTGGGGGTCCAGCCATGGAGAAGAGTTTAGACACTAGGATAAGATAAGGAACACACCCATTATAAAGAAATCACATTAGGATTCTCTTTTTAAGCTGTTCCTTAAAACACTAGTGCTTAGGAAATCTATTGGAGGCACAAGCAGTCAAGGGTAGCCTAGGGTTAGGGTTAGGCTCAGGGTTAGGCTTAGGTTACGGCGTAGGGTACGGGTTCGGGGAGGGGTTCGGGTACGGTGTAGGGTATGGGTTAGGGTTAGGGTTAGGGTTAGTGTTAGGGTTAGGGCTCGTTTTAGGGTACGTGTTAGGATTAGGGTACGTGTTAGGGTTAGGGTAGGGGTTAGGGTTAGGGTACGCGTTAGGGTTAGGGTAGTTATTAAACCTATCCCACTCTCTAGATACCCTTTAGCACGTAAAGGAATATTATTTGGGGGTCCAGCCATGGAGAAGAGATTAGACACTAGGATAAGATAAGGAACACACCCATTATAAAGAAATCACATTAGGATTCTCTTTTTAAGCTGTTCCTTAAAACACTAGTGCTTAGGAAATCTATTGGAGGCAGAAGCAGTCAAGGGTAGCCTAGGGTTAGGGTTAGGCTTAGGGTTAGGCTTAGGGTACGGCTTAGGGTACGGGTTCGGGGAAGGGTGCGGGTACGGCGTAGGGTATGGGTTAGGGTTAGGGTTAGGATTAGTGTTAGGGTTAGGGCTCGGTTTAGGGTACGGGTTAGGATTAGGGTACGTGTTAGGGTTAGGGTAGGGGTTAGGGTTAGGGTACGCATTAGGGTTAGGGTAGTTATTAAACCTATCCCACCCTCTAGATACCCCTTAGCACGTAAAGGAATATTATTTGGGGGTCCAGCCATGGAGAAGAGTTTAGACACTAGGATAAGATAAGGAACACACCCATTATAAAGAAATCACACAAGGATTCTCTTTTTAAGCTGTTCCTTAAAACACTAGTGCTTAGGAAATCTATTGGAGGCAGAAGCATTCAAGGGTAGCCAAGGGTTAGGGTTAGGCTTAGGGTTACGGTTAGGGTATGGCTTAGGGTACGGGTTCGGGGAGGGGTGCGGGTACGGCGTAGGGTATGGGTTAGGGTTAGGGTTAGGGTTAGTGTTAGGGTTAGGTCTCGGTTTAGGGTACGGGTTAGGAATAGGGTACGTGTTAGGGTTAGTGTAGGGGTTAGGGTTAGGGTACGCGTTAGGGTTAGGGTAGTTATTAAACCTATCCCACTCTCTAGACACCCCTTAGCACGTAAAGGAATATTATTTGGGGGTTCAGCCATGGAGAAGAGTTTAGACACTGGGATAAGATAAGGAACACACCCATTATAAAGAAATCACATTAGGATTCTCTTTTTAAGCTGTTCCTTAAAACAGTAGTGCTTAGGAAATCTCTTGGAGGCAGAAGCAGTCAAGGGTAGCCTAGGGTTAGGTTTAGGCTTAGGGTTAGGCTTAGGGTACGGCTTAGGGTACGGGTTCGGGGAGGGGTGCGGGTACGGCATAGGGTATGGGTTAGGGTTAGGGTTAGTGTTAGGGTTAGGGCTCGGTTTAGGGTACGGGTTAGGATTAGGGTACGTGTTAGGGTTAGGGTAGGGGTTAGGGTTAGGGTACGCGTTAGGGTTAGGGTAGATATTAAACCTATCCCACTCTCTAGATACCCCTTAGCACGTAAAGGAATATTATTTGGGGGTCCAGCCATGGAGAAGAGTTTAGACACTAGGATAAGATAAGGAACACACCCATTATAAAGAAATCACATTAGGATTCTCTTTTTAAGCTGTTCCTTAAAACACTAGTGCTTAGGAAATCTATTGGAGGCAGAAGCAGTCAAGGGTAGCCTAGGGTTAGGGTTAGGCTTAGGGTTAGGCTTAGGGTACGGCTTAGGGTACGGGTTCGGGGAGGGGTGCGGGTACGGCGTAGGGTATGGGTTAGGGTTAGGGTTAAGGTTAGTGTTAGGGTTAGGGCTCGGTTTAGGGTACGGGTTAGGATTAGGGTACGTGTTAGGGTTAGGGTAGGGGTTAGGGTTAGGGTACGCGTTAGGGTTAGGGTAGTTATTAAACCTATCCCACTCTCTAGATACCCCTTAGCACGTAAAGGAATATTATTTGGGGGTCCAGCCATGGAGAAGAGTTTAGACACTGGGATAAGATAAGGAACACACCCATTATAAAGAAATCACATTAGGATTCTCTTTTTAAGCTGTTCCTTAAAACACTAGTGCTTAGGAAATCTATTGGAGGCAGAAGCAGTCAAGGGTAGCCTAGGGTTAGGGTTAGGCTCAGGGTTAGGGTTAGGGTACGGATTAGGGTACGGGTTCGGGGAGGGGTGCGGGTATGGCGTAGGGTATGGGTTAGGGTTAGGGTTAGGGTTAGTGTTAGGGTTAGGGCTCGGTTTAGGGTACGGGTTAGGAATAGGGTACGTGTTAGGGTTAGGGTAGGGGTTAGGGTTAGGGTACACGTTAGGGTTAGAGTAGTTATTAAACCTATCCCACTCTCTAGATACCCCTTAGCACGTAAAGGAATATTATTTGAGGGTCCAGCCATGGAGAAGAGTTTAGACACTAGGATAAGATACGTAACACACCCATTATAAAGAAATCACATTAGGATTCTCTTTTTAAGCTGTTCTTTAAAACACTAGTGCTTAGGAAATCTATTGGAGGCAGAAGCAGTCAAGGGTAGCCTAGGGTTAGGGTTAGGCTTAGGGTTAGGCTTAGGGTACGGCTTAGGGTACGGGTTCGGGGAGGGGTTCGAGTACGGCGTAGGGTATGGGTTAGGGTTAGGTTTAGGGTTAGTGTTAGGGTTAGGGCTCGGTTTAGGGTACGGGTTAGGATTAGGGTACGTGTTAGGGTTAGGGTAGGGGTTAGGGTTAGGGTACGCGTTAGGGTTAGGGTAGTTATGAAACCTATCCCACTCTCTAGATACCCCTTAGCACGTAAAGGAATATTATTTGGGGGTCCAGCCATGGAGAAGAGTTTAGACACTAGGGTAAGATAAGGAACACACCCATTATAAAGAAATCACATTAGGATTCTCTTTTTAAGTTGTTCCTTAAAACACTAGTGCTTAGGAAATCTATTGGAGGCAGAAGCAGTCAAGGGTAGCCTAGGGTTAGGGTTAGGCTTAGGTTTAGGGTTAGGGTACGGCTTAGGGTACGGGTTCGGGGAGGGGTGCGGGTACGGCGTAGGGTATGGGTTAGGGTTAGGGTTAGGGTTAGTGTTAGGGTTAGGGCTCGGTTTAGGGTACGGGTTAGGATTAGGGTACGTGTTAGGGTTAGGGTAGGCGTTAGGGATAGGGTACGCGTTAGGGTTAGGGTAGGGGTTAGGTTTAGGGTACGCGTTAGGGTTAGGGTAGTTATTAAACCTATCCCACTCTCTAGATACCCGTTAGCACGTAAAGGAATATTATTTGGGGGTCCAGCCATGGAGAAGAGTTTGGACACTAGGATAAGATAAGGAACACACCCATTATAAAGAAATCACATTAGGATTCTCTTTTTAAGCTGTTCCTTAAAACACTAGTGCTTAGGAAATCTATTGGAGGCAGAAGCAGTCAAGGGTAGCCTAGGGTTAGGGTTAGGCTTAGGGTTAGGCTTAGGGTACGGCTTAGGGTACGGGTTCGGGGAGGGGTGCGGGTACGGCGTAGGGTATGGGTTAGGGTTAGGGTTAGGGTTAGTGTTAGGGTTAGAGCTCGGTTTAGGGTACGGGTTAGGATTAGGGTACGTGTTAGGGTTAGGGTAGGGGTTAGGGTTAGGGTACGCGTTAGGGTTAGGGTAGTTATTAAACCTATCCCACTCTCTAGATACCCCTTAGCACGTAAAGGAATATTATTTGGGGGTCCAGCCATGGAGAAGAGTTTAGACACTGGGATAAGATAAGGAACACACCCATTATAAAGAAATCACATTAGCATTCTCTTTTTAAGCTGTTCCTTAAAACACTAGTGCTTAGGAAATCTATTGGAGGCAGAAGCAGTCAAGGGTAGCCTAGGGTTAGGGTTAGGCTCAGGGTTAGGGTTAGGGTACGGATTAGGGTACGGGTTCGGGGAGGGGTGCGGGTATGGCGTAGGGTATGGGTTAGGGTTAGGGTTAGGGTTAGTGTTAGGGTTAGGGCTCGGTTTAGGGTACGGGTTAGGAATAGGGTACGTGTTAGGGTTAGGGTAGGGGTTAGGGTTAGGGTACACGTTAGGGTTAGAGTAGTTATTAAACCTATCCCACTCTCTAGATACCCCTTAGCACGTAAAGGAATATTATTTGGGGGTCCAGCCATGGAGAAGAGTTTAGACACTAGGATAAGATAAGGAACACACCCATTATAAAGAAATCACATTAGGATTCTCTTTTTAAGCTGTTCTTTAAAACACTAGTGCTTAGGAAATGTATTGGAGGCAGAAGCAGTCAAGGGTAGCCTAGGGTTAGGGTTAGGCTTAGGGTTAGGCTTAGGATACGGCTTAGGGTACGGGTTCGGGGAGGGGTTCGAGTACGGCGTAGGGTATGGGTTAGGGTTAGGGTTAGGGTTAGTGTTAGGGTTAGGGCTCGGTTTATGGTACGGGTTAGGATTAGGGTACGTGTTAGGGTTAGGGTAGGGGTTAGGGTTAGGGTACGCGTTAGGGTTAGGGTAGTTATTAAACCTATCCCACTCTCTAGATACCCCTTAGCACGTAAAGGAATATTATTTGGGGGTCCAGCCATGGAGAAGAGTTTAGACACTAGGATAAGATAAGGAACACACCCATTATAAAGAAATCACATTAGGATTCTCTTTTTAAGCTGTTCCTTAAAACACTAGTGCTTAGGAAATCTATTGGAGGCAGAAGCAGTCAAGGGTAGCCTAGGGTTAGGGTTAGGCTTAGGTTTAGGGTTAGGGTACGGCTTAGGGTACGGTTTCGGGGAGGGGTGCGGGTACGGCGTAGGGTATGGGTTAGGGTTAGGGTTAGGGTTAGTGTTAGGGTTAGGGCTCGGTTTAGGGTATGGGTTAGGAATAGGGTACGTGTTAGGGTTAGGGTAGGGGTTAGGGTTAGGGTACGCGTTAGGGTTAGGGTAGTTATTAAACCTATCCCACTCTCTAGATACCCCTTAGCACGTAAAGGAATATTATTTGGGGGTCCAGCCATGGAGAAGAGTTTAGACACTAGGATAAGAAAAGGAACACACCCATTATAAAGAAATCACATTAGGATTCTCTTTTTAAGCTGTTCCTTAAAACACTAGTGCTTAGGAAATCTATTGGAGGCAGAAGCAGTCAAGGGTAGCCTAGGGTTAGGGTTAGGCTTAGGGTTAGGCTTAGGGTACGGCTTAGGGTACGGGTTCATGGAGGGGTGCGGGTACGGCGTAGGGCATGGGTTAGGGTTAGGGTTAGGGTTAGTGTTAGGGTTAGGGCTCGGTTTAGGGTACGGGTTAGGAATAGGGTACGTGTTAGGGTTAGGATAGGGGTTAGGGTTAGGGTACGCGTTAGGGTTAGAGTAGTTATTAAACCTATCCCACTCTCTAGACACCCCTTAGCACGTAAAGGAATATTATTTGGGGGTTCAGCCATGGAGAAGAGTTTACACACTGGGATAAGATAAGGAACACACCCATTATAAAGAAATCACATTAGGATTCTCTTTTTAAGCTGTTCCTTAAAACACTAGTGCTTAGGAAATCTATTGGAGGCAGAAGCAGTCAAGGGTAGCCTAGGGTTAGGGTTAGGCTCAGGGTTAGGCTTAGGGTACGGCCTAGGGTACGGGTTCGGGGAGGGGTTCGGTTATGGCATAGGGTATGGGTTAGGGTTAGGGTTAGGGTTAGTGTTAGGGTTAGGGCTCGGTTTAGGGTACGGGTTAGGATTAGGGTACGTGTTAGGGTTAGGGTAGTGGTTAGGGATAGGGTACGCGTTAGGGTTAGGGTAGGGGTTAGGGTTAGGGTACGCGTTAGGTTTAGGGTAGTTATTAAACCTATCCCACTCTCTAGATACCCCTTAGCACGTAAAGGAATATTATTTGGGGGTCCAGCCATGGAGAAGAGTTTAGACACTAGGATAAGATAAGGAACACACCCATTATAAAGAAATCACACAAGGATTCTCTTTTTAAGCTGTTCCTTAAAACACTAGTTCTTAGGAAATCTATTGGAAGCAGAAGCAGTCAAGGGTAGCCTAGGGTTAGGCTCAGGCTTAGGGTTAGGCTTAGGGGACGGCTTAGGGTACGGGTTTGGGGTAGGGGTTCGGGTACGGCGTAGGGTATGGGTTAGGGTTAGGGTTAGGGTTAGGGTTAGGGCTCGGTTTAGGGTACGGCTTAGGATTAGGGTACGTGTTAGGGTTAGGGTAGGGGTTAGGGTTAGGGTACACTTTAGGGTTAGGGTAGTTATTAAACCTATCCCACTCTCTACACACCCCTTAGCACGTAAAGGAATATTATTTGGGGGTTCAGCCATGGAGAAGAGTTTACACACTGGGATAAGATAAGGAACACACCCATTATAAAGAAATCACATTAGGATTCTCTTTTTAAGCTGTTCCTTAAAACACTAGTGCTTAGGAAATCTATTGGAGGCAGAAGCAGTCAAGGGTAGCCTAGGGTTAGGGTTAGGCTCAGGGTTAGGCTTAGGGTACGGCCTAGGGTACGGGTTCGGGAAGAGGTTCGGGTACGGCGTAGGGTATGGGTTAGGGTTAGGGTTAGGGTTAGTGTTAGGGTTAGGGCTCGGTTTAGGGTACGGGTTAGGATTAGGGTACGTGTTAGGGTTAGGGTAGGGGTTAGGGTTAGGGTACGCTTTTGGGTTAGGGTAGTTATTAAACCTATCCCACTCTCTAGATACCCCTTAGCACGTAAAGGAATATTATTTGGGGGTCCAGCCATGGAGAAGAGTTTAGACACTAGGATAAGATAAGGAACACACCCATTATAAAGAAATCACATTAGGATTCTCTTTTTAAGCTGTTCCTTAAAACACTAGTGCTTAGGAAATCTATTGGAGGCAGAAGCAGTCAAGGGTAGCCTAGGGTTAGGGTTAGGCTTAGGGTTAGGGTCAGGGTACGGCTTAGGGTACGGGTTCGGGGAGGGGTGCGGGTACGGCGTAGGGTATGGGTTAGGGTTAGGGTTAGGGTTAGTGTTAGGGTTAGGGCTCGGTTTAGGGTACGGGTTAGGAATAGGGTACGTGTTAGGGTTAGGATAGGGGTTAGGGTTAGGGTACGCGTTAGGGTTAGAGTAGTTATTAAACCTATCCCACTCTCTAGACACCCCTTAGCACGTAAAGGAATATTATTTGGGGGTTCAGCCATGGAGAAGAGTTTACACACTGGGATAAGATAAGGAACACACCCATTATAAAGAAATCACATTAGGATTCTCTTTTTAAGCTGTTCCTTAAAACACTAGTGCTTAGGAAATCTATTGGAGGCAGAAGCAGTCAAGGGTAGCCTAGGGTTAGGGTTAGGCTCAGGGTTAGGCTTAGGGTACGGCCTAGGGTACGGGTTCGGGGAGGGGTTCGGTTATGGCATAGGGTATGGGTTAGGGTTAGGGTTAGGGTTAGTGTTAGGGTTAGGGCTCGGTTTAGGGTACGGGTTAGGATTAGGGTACGTGTTAGGGTTAGGGTAGTGGTTAGGGATAGGGTACGCGTTAGGGTTAGGGTAGGGGTTAGGGTTAGGGTACGCGTTAGGTTTAGGGTAGTTATTAAACCTATCCCACTCTCTAGATACCCCTTAGCACGTAAAGGAATATTATTTGGGGGTCCAGCCATGGAGAAGAGTTTAGACACTAGGATAAGATAAGGAACACACCCATTATAAAGAAATCACACAAGGATTCTCTTTTTAAGCTGTTCCTTAAAACACTAGTTCTTAGGAAATCTATTGGAAGCAGAAGCAGTCAAGGGTAGCCTAGGGTTAGGCTCAGGCTTAGGGTTAGGCTTAGGGGACGGCTTAGGGTACGGGTTTGGGGTAGGGGTTCGGGTACGGCGTAGGGTATGGGTTAGGGTTAGGGTTAGGGTTAGGGTTAGGGCTCGGTTTAGGGTACGGCTTAGGATTAGGGTACGTGTTAGGGTTAGGGTAGGGGTTAGGGTTAGGGTACACTTTAGGGTTAGGGTAGTTATTAAACCTATCCCACTCTCTACACACCCCTTAGCACGTAAAGGAATATTATTTGGGGGTTCAGCCATGGAGAAGAGTTTACACACTGGGATAAGATAAGGAACACACCCATTATAAAGAAATCACATTAGGATTCTCTTTTTAAGCTGTTCCTTAAAACACTAGTGCTTAGGAAATCTATTGGAGGCAGAAGCAGTCAAGGGTAGCCTAGGGTTAGGGTTAGGCTCAGGGTTAGGCTTAGGGTACGGCCTAGGGTACGGGTTCGGGAAGAGGTTCGGGTACGGCGTAGGGTATGGGTTAGGGTTAGGGTTAGGGTTAGTGTTAGGGTTAGGGCTCGGTTTAGGGTACGGGTTAGGATTAGGGTACGTGTTAGGGTTAGGGTAGGGGTTAGGGTTAGGGTACGCTTTTGGGTTAGGGTAGTTATTAAACCTATCCCACTCTCTAGATACCCCTTAGCACGTAAAGGAATATTATTTGGGGGTCCAGCCATGGAGAAGAGTTTAGACACTAGGATAAGATAAGGAACACACCCATTATAAAGAAATCACATTAGGATTCTCTTTTTAAGCTGTTCCTTAAAACACTAGTGCTTAGGAAATCTATTGGAGGCAGAAGCAGTCAAGGGTAGCCTAGGGTTAGGGTTAGGCTTAGGGTTAGGGTCAGGGTACGGCTTAGGGTACGGGTTCGGGGAGGGGTGCGGGTACGGCGTAGGGTATGGGTTAGGGTTAGGGTTAGGGTTAGTGTTAGGGTTAGGGCTCGGTTTAGGGTACGGGTTAGGAATAGGGTACGTGTTAGGGTTAGGTTAGGGGTTAGGGTTAGGGTACGCGTTAGGGTTAGGGTAGTTATTAAACCTATCCCACTCTCTAGATACCCCTTAGCACGTAAAGGAATATTATTTGGGGGTCCAGCCATGGAGAAGAGTTTACACACTGGGATAAGTTAAGGAACACACCCATTATAAAGAAATCACATTAGGATTCTCTTTTAAAGCTGTTCCTTAAAACACTAGTGCTTAGGAAATCTATTGGAGGCAGAATTAGTCAAGGGTAGCCTAGGGTTAGGGTTAGGCTTAGGGTTAGGCTTAGGGTACGGCTTAGGGTACGGGTTCGGGGAGGGGTGCGGGTACGGCGTAGGGTATGGGTTAGGGTTAGGGTTAGGGTTAGTGTTAGGGTTAGGGCTCAGTTTAGGGTACGGGTTAGGATTAGGCTACGTGTTAGGGTTAGGGTAGGGGTTAGGGTTAGGGTACGCGTTAGGGTTAGGGTAGTTATTAAACCTATCCCACTCTCTAGATACCCCTTAGCACGTAAAGGAATATTATTTGGGGGTCCAGCCATGGAGAAGAGTTTAGACACTAGGATAAGATAAGGAACACACCCATTATAAAGAAATCACATTAGGATTCTCTTTTTAAGCTGTTCCTTAAAACACTAGTGCTTAGGAAATCTATTGGAGGCAGAAGCAGTCAAGGGTAGCCTAGGGTTAGGGTTAGGCTTAGGGTTAGGGTCAGGGTACGGCTTAGGGTACGGGTTCGGGGAGGGGTGCGGGTACGGCGTAGGGTATGGGTTAGGGTTAGTGTTAGGGTTAGGGCTCGTTTTACGGTACGGGTTAGGAATAGGGTACGTGTTAGGGTTAGGGTAGGGGTTAGGGTTAGGGTACGCGTTAGGGTTAGGGTAGTTATTAAACCTATCCCACTCTCTAGATACCCCTTAGCACGTAAAGGAATATTATTTGGGGGTCCAGCCATGGAGAAGAGTTTAGACACTGGGATAAGATAAGGAACACACCCATTATAAAGAAATCACATTAGGATTCTCTTTTAAAGCTGTTCCTTAAAACACTAGTGCTTAGGAAATCTATTGGAGGCAGAAGCAGTCAAGGGTAGCCTAGGGTTAGGTTTAGGCTTAGGGTTAGGCTTAGGGTACGGCTTAGGGTACGGGTTCGGGGAGGGGTGCGGGTACGGCGTAGGGTATGGGTTAGGGTTAGGGTTAGGGTTAGTGTTAGGGTCAGGGCTCAGTTTAGGGTACGGGTTAGGATTAGGGTACTTTTTAGGGTTAGGGTAGGGGTTAGGGTTAGGGTACGCGTTAGGGTTAGGGTAGTTATTAAACCTATCCCACTCTCTAGATACCCCTTAGCACGTAAAGGAATATTATTTGGGGGTCCAGCCATGGAGAAGAGTTTAGACACTAGGATAAGATAAGGAACACACCCATTATAAAGAAATCACATTAGGATTCTCTTTTTAAGCTGTTCCTTAAAACACTAGTGCTTAGGAAATCTATTGGAGGCACAAGCAGTCAAGGGTAGCCTAGGGTTAGGGTTAGGCTCAGGGTTAGGCTTAGGTTACGGCGTAGGGTACGGGTTCGGGGAGGGGTTCGGGTACGGTGTAGGGTATGGGTTAGGGTTAGGGTTAGGGTTAGTGTTAGGGTTAGGGCTCGTTTTAGGGTACGTGTTAGGATTAGGGTACGTGTTAGGGTTAGGGTAGGGGTTAGGGTTAGGGTACGCGTTAGGGTTAGGGTAGTTATTAAACCTATCCCACTCTCTAGATACCCTTTAGCACGTAAAGGAATATTATTTGGGGGTCCAGCCATGGAGAAGAGATTAGACACTAGGATAAGATAAGGAACACACCCATTATAAAGAAATCACATTAGGATTCTCTTTTTAAGCTGTTCCTTAAAACACTAGTGCTTAGGAAATCTATTGGAGGCAGAAGCAGTCAAGGGTAGCCTAGGGTTAGGGTTAGGCTTAGGGTTAGGCTTAGGGTACGGCTTAGGGTACGGGTTCGGGGAAGGGTGCGGGTACGGCGTAGGGTATGGGTTAGGGTTAGGGTTAGGATTAGTGTTAGGGTTAGGGCTCGGTTTAGGGTACGGGTTAGGATTAGGGTACGTGTTAGGGTTAGGGTAGGGGTTAGGGTTAGGGTACGCATTAGGGTTAGGGTAGTTATTAAACCTATCCCACCCTCTAGATACCCCTTAGCACGTAAAGGAATATTATTTGGGGGTCCAGCCATGGAGAAGAGTTTAGACACTAGGATAAGATAAGGAACACACCCATTATAAAGAAATCACACAAGGATTCTCTTTTTAAGCTGTTCCTTAAAACACTAGTGCTTAGGAAATCTATTGGAGGCAGAAGCATTCAAGGGTAGCCAAGGGTTAGGGTTAGGCTTAGGGTTACGGTTAGGGTATGGCTTAGGGTACGGGTTCGGGGAGGGGTGCGGGTACGGCGTAGGGTATGGGTTAGGGTTAGGGTTAGGGTTAGTGTTGGGGTTAGGTCTCGGTTTAGGGTACGGGTTAGGAATAGGGTACGTGTTAGGGTTAGTGTAGGGGTTAGGGTTAGGGTACGCGTTAGGGTTAGGGTAGTTATTAAACCTATCCCACTCTCTAGACACCCCTTAGCACGTAAAGGAATATTATTTGGGGGTTCAGCCATGGAGAAGAGTTTAGACACTGGGATAAGATAAGGAACACACCCATTATAAAGAAATCACATTAGGATTCTCTTTTTAAGCTGTTCCTTAAAACAGTAGTGCTTAGGAAATCTCTTGGAGGCAGAAGCAGTCAAGGGTAGCCTAGGGTTAGGTTTAGGCTTAGGGTTAGGCTTAGGGTACGGCTTAGGGTACGGGTTCGGGGAGGGGTGCGGGTACGGCATAGGGTATGGGTTAGGGTTAGGGTTAGTGTTAGGGTTAGGGCTCGGTTTAGGGTACGGGTTAGGATTAGGGTACGTGTTAGGGTTAGGGTAGGGGTTAGGGTTAGGGTACGCGTTAGGGTTAGGGTAGATATTAAACCTATCCCACTCTCTAGATACCCCTTAGCACGTAAAGGAATATTATTTGGGGGTCCAGCCATGGAGAAGAGTTTAGACACTAGGATAAGATAAGGAACACACCCATTATAAAGAAATCACATTAGGATTCTCTTTTTAAGCTGTTCCTTAAAACACTAGTGCTTAGGAAATCTATCGGAGGCAGAAGCAGTCAAGGGTAGCCTAGGGTTAGGGTTAGGCTTAGGGTTAGGGTCAGGGTACCGCTTAGGGTACGGGTTCGGGGAGGGGTGCGGGTACGGCGTAGGGTATGGGTTAGGGTTAGGGTTAGGGTTAGTGTTAGGGTTAGGGCTCGGTTTAGGGTACGGGTTGGGAATAGGGTACGTGTTAGGGTTAGGGTAGGGGTTAGGGTTAGGGTACGCGTTAGGGTTAGGGTAGTTATTAAACCTATCCCACTCTCTAGATACCCCTTAGCACGTAAAGGAATATTATTTGGGGGTCCAGCCATGGAGAAGAGTTTAGAAACTAGGATAAGATAAGGAACACACCCATTATAAAGAAATCACATTAGGATTCTCTTTTTAAGCTGTTCCTTAAAACACTAGTGGTTAGGAAATCTATTGGAGGCAGAAGCAGTCAAGGGTAGCCTAGGGTTAGGGTTAGGCTTAGGGTTAGGCTTAGGGTACGGCTTAGGGTACGGGTTCGGGGAGGGGTGCGGGTACGGCGTAGGGTATGGGTTGGGGTTAGGGTTCGGGTTAGTGTTAGGGTTAGGGCTCGGTTTAGGGTACGGCTTAGGATTAGGGTACGTGTTAGGGTTAGGGTATGGATTAGGGTAAGGGTACGCGTTAGGGTTAGGGTAGTTATTAAACCTATCCCACTCTCAAGATACCCCTTAGCACGTAAAGGAATATTATTTGGGGGTCCAGCCATGGAGAAGAGTTTAGACACTAGGATAACATAAGGAACACACCCATTATAAAGAAATCACATTAGGATTCTCTTTTTAAGCTGTTCCTTAAAACACTAGTGCTTAGGAAATCTATTGGAGGCAGAAGCAGTCAAGGGTAGCCTAGGGTTAGGGTTAGGCTTAGGGTTAGGCTTAGGGTACGGCTTAGGGTACGGGTTCGGGGAGGGGTGCGGGTACGGCGTAGGGTATGGGTTAGGGTTAGGGTTAGGGTTAGTGTTAGGGTTAGGGCTCGGTTTAGGGTACGGGTTAGGATTAGGGTACGTGTTAGGGTTAGGGTAGGGGTTAGGGTTAGGGTACGCGTTAGGGTTAGGGTAGTTATTAAACCTATCCCACTCTCTAGATACCCGTTAGCACGTAAAGGAATATTATTTGGGGGTCCAGCCATGGAGAAGAGTTTGGACACTAGGATAAGATAAGGAACACACCCATTATAAAGAAATCACATTAGGATTCTCTTTTTAAGCTGTTCCTTAAAACACTAGTGCTTAGGAAATCTATTGGAGGCAGAAGAAGTCAAGGGTAGCCTAGGGTTAGGGTTAGGCTCAGGGTTAGGGTTAGGGTACGGATTAGGGTACGGGTTCGGGGAGGGGTGCGGGTACGGCGTAGGGTATGGGTTAGGGTTAGGGTTAGGGTTAGTGTTAGGGTTAGGGCTCGGTTTAGGGTACGGGTTAGGAATAGGGTACGTGTTAGGGTTAGGGTAGGGGTTAGGGTTAGGGTACACGTTAGGGTTAGAGTAGTTATTAAACCTATCCCACTCTCTAGATACCCCTTAGCACGTAAAGGAATATTATTTGGGGGTCCAGCCATGGAGAAGAGTTTAGACACTAGGATAAGATAAGGAACACACCCATTATAAAGAAATCACATTAGGATTCTCTTTTTAAGTTGTTCCTTAAAACACTAGTGCTTAGGAAATCTATTGGAGGCAGAAGCAGTCAAGGGTAGCCTAGGGTTAGGGTTAGGCTTAGGTTTAGGGTTAGGGTACGGCTTAGGGTACGGGTTCGGGGAGGGGTGCGGGTACGGCGTAGGGTATGGGTTAGGGTTAGGATTAGGGTTAGTGTTAGGGTTAGGGCTCGGTTTAGGGTACGGGTTAGGATTAGGGTACGTGTTAGGGTTAGGGTAGGGGTTAGGGATAGGGTACGCGTTAGGGTTAGGGTAGGGGTTAGGTTTAGGGTACGCGTTAGGGTTAGGGTAGTTATTAAACCTATCCCACTCTCTAGATACCCGTTAGCACGTAAAGGAATATTATTTGGGGGTCCAGCCATGGAGAAGAGTTTGGACACTAGGATAAGATAAGGAACACACCCATTATAAAGAAATCACATTAGGATTCTCTTTTTAAGCTGTTCCTTAAAACACTAGTGCTTAGGAAATCTATTGGAGGCAGAAGCAGTCAAGGGTAGCCTAGGGTTAGGGTTAGGCTTAGGGTTAGGCTTAGGGTACGGCTTAGGGTACGGGTTCGGGGAGGGGTGCGGGTACGGCGTAGGGTATGGGTTAGGGTTAGGGTTAGGGTTAGTGTTAGGGTTAGAGCTCGGTTTAGGGTACGGGTTAGGATTAGGGTACGTGTTAGGGTTAGGGTAGGGGTTAGGGTTAGGGTACGCGTTAGGGTTAGGGTAGTTATTAAACCTATCCCACTCTCTAGATACCCCTTAGCACGTAAAGGAATATTATTTGGGGGTCCAGCCATGGAGAAGAGTTTAGACACTGGGATAAGATAAGGAACATACCCATTATAAAGAAATCACATTAGCATTCTCTTTTTAAGCTGTTCCTTAAAACACTAGTGCTTAGGAAATCTATTGGAGGCAGAAGCAGTCAAGGGTAGCCTAGGGTTAGGGTTAGGCTCAGGGTTAGGGTTAGGGTACGGATTAGGGTACGGGTTCGGGGAGGGGTGCGGGTATGGCGTAGGGTATGGGTTAGGGTTAGGGTTAGGGTTAGTGTTAGGGTTAGGGCTCGGTTTAGGGTACGGGTTAGGAATAGGGTACGTGTTAGGGTTAGGGTAGGGGTTAGGGTTAGGGTACACGTTAGGGTTAGAGTAGTTATTAAACCTATCCCACTCTCTAGATACCCCTTAGCACGTAAAGGAATATTATTTGGGGGTCCAGCGATGGAGAAGAGTTTAGACACTAGGATAAGATAAGGAACACACCCATTATAAAGAAATCACATTAGCATTCTCTTTTTAAGCTGTTCCTTAAAACACTAGTGCTTAGGAAATCTATTGGAGGCAGAAGCAGTCAAGGGTAGCCTAGGGTTAGGGTTAGGCTTAGGGTTAGGCTTAGGGTACGGCTTAGGGTACGGGTTCGGGTAGGGGTTCGGGTACGGCGTAGGGTATGGGTTAGGGTTAGGGTTAGGGTTAGTGTTAGGGTTAGGGCTCGGTTTAGGGTATGGGTTAGGAATAGGGTACGTGTTAGGGTTAGGGTAGGGGTTAGGGTTAGGGTACGCGTTAGGGTTAGGGTAGTTATTAAACCTATCCCACTCTCTAGATACCCTTTGGCACGTAAAGGAATATTATTTGGGGGTCCAGCCATGGAGAAGAGTTTAGACACTAGGATAAGAAAAGGAACACACCCATTATAAAGAAATCACATTAGGATTCTCTTTTTAAGCTGTTCCTTAAAACAGTAGTGCTTAGGAAATCTATTGGAGGCAGAAGCAGTCAAGGGTAGCCTAGGGTTAGGGTTAGGCTTAGGGTTAGGCTTAGGGTACGGCTTAGGGTACGGGTTCATGGAGGGGTGCGGGTACGGCGTAGGGCATGGGTTAGGGTTAGGGTTAGGGTTAGTGTTAGGGTTAGGGCTCGGTTTAGGGTACGGGTTAGGAATAGGGTACGTGTTAGGGTTAGGATAGGGGTTAGGGTTAGGGTACGCGTTAGGGTTAGAGTAGTTATTAAACCTATCCCACTCTCTAGACACCCCTTAGCACGTAAAGGAATATTATTTGGGGGTTCAGCCATGGAGAAGAGTTTACACACTGGGATAAGATAAGGAACACACCCATTATAAAGAAATGACATTAGGATTCTCTTTTTAAGCTGTTCCTTAAAACACTAGTGCTTAGGAAATCTATTGGAGGCAGAAGCAGTCAAGGGTAGCCTAGGGTTAGGGTTAGGCTCAGGGTTAGGCTTAGGGTACGGCTTAGGGTACGGGTTCGGGGAGGGGTGCGGGTACGGCGTAGGGTATGGGTTAGGGTTAGGGTTAGGGTTAGTGTTAGGGTTAGGGCTCGGTTTAGGGTACGGGTTAGGATTAGGGTACGTGTTAGGGTTAGGGTAGGGGTTAGGGTTAGGGTACGCTTTTGGGTTAGGGTAGTTATTAAACCTATCCCACTCTCTAGATACCCCTTAGCACGTAAAGGAATATTATTTGGGGGTCCAGCCATGGAGAAGAGTTTAGACACTAGGATAAGATAAGGAACACACCCATTATAAAGAAATCACATTAGGATTCTCTTTTTAAGCTGTTCCTTAAAACACTAGTGCTTAGGAAATCTATTGGAGGCAGAAGCAGTCAAGGGTAGCCTAGGGTTAGGGTTAGGCTTAGGTTTAGGGTTAGGGTACGGCTTAGGGTACGGTTTCGGGGAGGGGTGCGGGTACGGCGTAGGGTATGGGTTAGGGTTAGGGTTAGGGTTAGTGTTAGGGTTAGGGCTCGGTTTAGGGTATGGGTTAGGAATAGGGTACGTGTTAGGGTTAGGGTAGGGGTTAGGGTTAGGGTACGCGTTAGGGTTAGGGTAGTTATTAAACCTATCCCACTCTCTAGATACCCCTTAGCACGTAAAGGAATATTATTTGGGGGTCCAGCCATGGAGAAGAGTTTAGACACTAGGATAAGAAAAGGAACACACCCATTATAAAGAAATCACATTAGGATTCTCTTTTTAAGCTGTTCCTTAAAACACTAGTGCTTAGGAAATCTATTGGAGGCAGAAGCAGTCAAGGGTAGCCTAGGGTTAGGGTTAGGCTTAGGGTTAGGCTTAGGGTACGGCTTAGGGTACGGGTTCATGGAGGGGTGCGGGTACGGCGTAGGGCATGGGTTAGGGTTAGGGTTAGGGTTAGTGTTAGGGTTAGGGCTCGGTTTAGGGTACGGGTTAGGAATAGGGTACGTGTTAGGGTTAGGATAGGGGTTAGGGTTAGGGTACGCGTTAGGGTTAGAGTAGTTATTAAACCTATCCCACTCTCTAGACACCCCTTAGCACGTAAAGGAATATTATTTGGGGGTTCAGCCATGGAGAAGAGTTTACACACTGGGATAAGATAAGGAACACACCCATTATAAAGAAATCACATTAGGATTCTCTTTTTAAGCTGTTCCTTAAAACACTAGTGCTTAGGAAATCTATTGGAGGCAGAAGCAGTCAAGGGTAGCCTAGGGTTAGGGTTAGGCTCAGGGTTAGGCTTAGGGTACGGCCTAGGGTACGGGTTCGGGGAGGGGTTCGGTTATGGCATAGGGTATGGGTTAGGGTTAGGGTTAGGGTTAGTGTTAGGGTTAGGGCTCGGTTTAGGGTACGGGTTAGGATTAGGGTACGTGTTAGGGTTAGGGTAGTGGTTAGGGATAGGGTACGCGTTAGGGTTAGGGTAGGGGTTAGGGTTAGGGTACGCGTTAGGTTTAGGGTAGTTATTAAACCTATCCCACTCTCTAGATACCCCTTAGCACGTAAAGGAATATTATTTGGGGGTCCAGCCATGGAGAAGAGTTTAGACACTAGGATAAGATAAGGAACACACCCATTATAAAGAAATCACACAAGGATTCTCTTTTTAAGCTGTTCCTTAAAACACTAGTTCTTAGGAAATCTATTGGAAGCAGAAGCAGTCAAGGGTAGCCTAGGGTTAGGCTCAGGCTTAGGGTTAGGCTTAGGGGACGGCTTAGGGTACGGGTTTGGGGTAGGGGTTCGGGTACGGCGTAGGGTATGGGTTAGGGTTAGGGTTAGGGTTAGGGTTAGGGCTCGGTTTAGGGTACGGCTTAGGATTAGGGTACGTGTTAGGGTTAGGGTAGGGGTTAGGGTTAGGGTACACTTTAGGGTTAGGGTAGTTATTAAACCTATCCCACTCTCTACACACCCCTTAGCACGTAAAGGAATATTATTTGGGGGTTCAGCCATGGAGAAGAGTTTACACACTGGGATAAGATAAGGAACACACCCATTATAAAGAAATCACATTAGGATTCTCTTTTTAAGCTGTTCCTTAAAACACTAGTGCTTAGGAAATCTATTGGAGGCAGAAGCAGTCAAGGGTAGCCTAGGGTTAGGGTTAGGCTCAGGGTTAGGCTTAGGGTACGGCCTAGGGTACGGGTTCGGGAAGAGGTTCGGGTACGGCGTAGGGTATGGGTTAGGGTTAGGGTTAGGGTTAGTGTTAGGGTTAGGGCTCGGTTTAGGGTACGGGTTAGGATTAGGGTACGTGTTAGGGTTAGGGTAGGGGTTAGGGTTAGGGTACGCTTTTGGGTTAGGGTAGTTATTAAACCTATCCCACTCTCTAGATACCCCTTAGCACGTAAAGGAATATTATTTGGGGGTCCAGCCATGGAGAAGAGTTTAGACACTAGGATAAGATAAGGAACACACCCATTATAAAGAAATCACATTAGGATTCTCTTTTTAAGCTGTTCCTTAAAACACTAGTGCTTAGGAAATCTATTGGAGGCAGAAGCAGTCAAGGGTAGCCTAGGGTTAGGGTTAGGCTTAGGGTTAGGGTCAGGGTACGGCTTAGGGTACGGGTTCGGGGAGGGGTGCGGGTACGGCGTAGGGTATGGGTTAGGGTTAGGGTTAGGGTTAGTGTTAGGGTTAGGGCTCGGTTTAGGGTACGGGTTAGGAATAGGGTACGTGTTAGGGTTAGGTTAGGGGTTAGGGTTAGGGTACGCGTTAGGGTTAGGGTAGTTATTAAACCTATCCCACTCTCTAGATACCCCTTAGCACGTAAAGGAATATTATTTGGGGGTCCAGCCATGGAGAAGAGTTTACACACTGGGATAAGTTAAGGAACACACCCATTATAAAGAAATCACATTAGGATTCTCTTTTAAAGCTGTTCCTTAAAACACTAGTGCTTAGGAAATCTATTGGAGGCAGAATTAGTCAAGGGTAGCCTAGGGTTAGGGTTAGGCTTAGGGTTAGGCTTAGGGTACGGCTTAGGGTACGGGTTCGGGGAGGGGTGCGGGTACGGCGTAGGGTATGGGTTAGGGTTAGGGTTAGGGTTAGTGTTAGGGTTAGGGCTCAGTTTAGGGTACGGGTTAGGATTAGGCTACGTGTTAGGGTTAGGGTAGGGGTTAGGGTTAGGGTACGCGTTAGGGTTAGGGTAGTTATTAAACCTATCCCACTCTCTAGATACCCCTTAGCACGTAAAGGAATATTATTTGGGGGTCCAGCCATGGAGAAGAGTTTAGACACTAGGATAAGATAAGGAACACACCCATTATAAAGAAATCACATTAGGATTCTCTTTTTAAGCTGTTCCTTAAAACACTAGTGCTTAGGAAATCTATTGGAGGCAGAAGCAGTCAAGGGTAGCCTAGGGTTAGGGTTAGGCTTAGGGTTAGGGTCAGGGTACGGCTTAGGGTACGGGTTCGGGGAGGGGTGCGGGTACGGCGTAGGGTATGGGTTAGGGTTAGTGTTAGGGTTAGGGCTCGTTTTACGGTACGGGTT
This sequence comes from Balaenoptera borealis, assembly GCF_965194805.1. Lineage (NCBI taxonomy): Eukaryota > Metazoa > Chordata > Mammalia > Artiodactyla > Balaenopteridae > Balaenoptera > Balaenoptera borealis. Next base: position 860,604 of record NW_028123900.1, on the reverse strand, counting down.
AGGAATAGGGTACGTGTTAGGGTTAGGGTAGGGGTTAGGGTTAGGGTACGCGTTAGGGTTAGGGTAGTTATTAAACCTATCCCACTCTCTAGATACCCCTTAGCACGTAAAGGAATATTATTTGGGGGTCCAGCCATGGAGAAGAGTTTAGACACTGGGATAAGATAAGGAACACACCCATTATAAAGAAATCACATTAGGATTCTCTTTTAAAGCTGTTCCTTAAAACACTAGTGCTTAGGAAATCTATTGGAGGCAGAAGCAGTCAAGGGTAGCCTAGGGTTAGGTTTAGGCTTAGGGTTAGGCTTAGGGTACGGCTTAGGGTACGGGTTCGGGGAGGGGTGCGGGTACGGCGTAGGGTATGGGTTAGGGTTAGGGTTAGGGTTAGTGTTAGGGTTAGGGCTCAGTTTAGGGTACGGGTTAGGATTAGGGTACTTTTTAGGGTTAGGGTAGGGGTTAGGGTTAGGGTACGCGTTAGGGTTAGGGTAGTTATTAAACCTATCCCACTCTCTAGATACCCCTTAGCACGTAAAGGAATATTATTTGGGGGTCCAGCCATGGAGAAGAGTTTAGACACTAGGATAAGATAAGGAACACACCCATTATAAAGAAATCACATTAGGATTCTCTTTTTAAGCTGTTCCTTAAAACACTAGTGCTTAGGAAATCTATTGGAGGCACAAGCAGTCAAGGGTAGCCTAGGGTTAGGGTTAGGCTCAGGGTTAGGCTTAGGTTACGGCGTAGGGTACGGGTTCGGGGAGGGGTTCGGGTACGGTGTAGGGTATGGGTTAGGGTTAGGGTTAGGGTTAGTGTTAGGGTTAGGGCTCGTTTTAGGGTACGTGTTAGGATTAGGGTACGTGTTAGGGTTAGGGTAGGGGTTAGGGTTAGGGTACGCGTTAGGGTTAGGGTAGTTATTAAACCTATCCCACTCTCTAGATACCCTTTAGCACGTAAAGGAATATTATTTGGGGGTCCAGCCATGGAGAAGAGATTAGACACTAGGATAAGATAAGGAACACACCCATTATAAAGAAATCACATTAGGATTCTCTTTTTAAGCTGTTCCTTAAAACACTAGTGCTTAGGAAATCTATTGGAGGCAGAAGCAGTCAAGGGTAGCCTAGGGTTAGGGTTAGGCTTAGGGTTAGGCTTAGGGTACGGCTTAGGGTACGGGTTCGGGGAAGGGTGCGGGTACGGCGTAGGGTATGGGTTAGGGTTAGGGTTAGGATTAGTGTTAGGGTTAGGGCTCGGTTTAGGGTACGGGTTAGGATTAGGGTACGTGTTAGGGTTAGGGTAGGGGTTAGGGTTAGGGTACGCATTAGGGTTAGGGTAGTTATTAAACCTATCCCACCCTCTAGATACCCCTTAGCACGTAAAGGAATATTATTTGGGGGTCCAGCCATGGAGAAGAGTTTAGACACTAGGATAAGATAAGGAACACACCCATTATAAAGAAATCACACAAGGATTCTCTTTTTAAGCTGTTCCTTAAAACACTAGTGCTTAGGAAATCTATTGGAGGCAGAAGCATTCAAGGGTAGCCAAGGGTTAGGGTTAGGCTTAGGGTTACGGTTAGGGTATGGCTTAGGGTACGGGTTCGGGGAGGGGTGCGGGTACGGCGTAGGGTATGGGTTAGGGTTAGGGTTAGGGTTAGTGTTAGGGTTAGGTCTCGGTTTAGGGTACGGGTTAGGAATAGGGTACGTGTTAGGGTTAGTGTAGGGGTTAGGGTTAGGGTACGCGTTAGGGTTAGGGTAGTTATTAAACCTATCCCACTCTCTAGACACCCCTTAGCACGTAAAGGAATATTATTTGGGGGTTCAGCCATGGAGAAGAGTTTAGACACTGGGATAAGATAAGGAACACACCCATTATAAAGAAATCACATTAGGATTCTCTTTTTAAGCTGTTCCTTAAAACAGTAGTGCTTAGGAAATCTCTTGGAGGCAGAAGCAGTCAAGGGTAGCCTAGGGTTAGGTTTAGGCTTAGGGTTAGGCTTAGGGTACGGCTTAGGGTACGGGTTCGGGGAGGGGTGCGGGTACGGCATAGGGTATGGGTTAGGGTTAGGGTTAGTGTTAGGGTTAGGGCTCGGTTTAGGGTACGGGTTAGGATTAGGGTACGTGTTAGGGTTAGGGTAGGGGTTAGGGTTAGGGTACGCGTTAGGGTTAGGGTAGATATTAAACCTATCCCACTCTCTAGATACCCCTTAGCACGTAAAGGAATATTATTTGGGGGTCCAGCCATGGAGAAGAGTTTAGACACTAGGATAAGATAAGGAACACACCCATTATAAAGAAATCACATTAGGATTCTCTTTTTAAGCTGTTCCTTAAAACACTAGTGCTTAGGAAATCTATCGGAGGCAGAAGCAGTCAAGGGTAGCCTAGGGTTAGGGTTAGGCTTAGGGTTAGGGTCAGGGTACCGCTTAGGGTACGGGTTCGGGGAGGGGTGCGGGTACGGCGTAGGGTATGGGTTAGGGTTAGGGTTAGGGTTAGTGTTAGGGTTAGGGCTCGGTTTAGGGTACGGGTTGGGAATAGGGTACGTGTTAGGGTTAGGGTAGGGGTTAGGGTTAGGGTACGCGTTAGGGTTAGGGTAGTTATTAAACCTATCCCACTCTCTAGATACCCCTTAGCACGTAAAGGAATATTATTTGGGGGTCCAGCCATGGAGAAGAGTTTAGAAACTAGGATAAGATAAGGAACACACCCATTATAAAGAAATCACATTAGGATTCTCTTTTTAAGCTGTTCCTTAAAACACTAGTGGTTAGGAAATCTATTGGAGGCAGAAGCAGTCAAGGGTAGCCTAGGGTTAGGGTTAGGCTTAGGGTTAGGCTTAGGGTACGGCTTAGGGTACGGGTTCGGGGAGGGGTGCGGGTACGGCGTAGGGTATGGGTTGGGGTTAGGGTTCGGGTTAGTGTTAGGGTTAGGGCTCGGTTTAGGGTACGGCTTAGGATTAGGGTACGTGTTAGGGTTAGGGTATGGATTAGGGTAAGGGTACGCGTTAGGGTTAGGGTAGTTATTAAACCTATCCCACTCTCAAGATACCCCTTAGCACGTAAAGGAATATTATTTGGGGGTCCAGCCATGGAGAAGAGTTTAGACACTAGGATAACATAAGGAACACACCCATTATAAAGAAATCACATTAGGATTCTCTTTTTAAGCTGTTCCTTAAAACACTAGTGCTTAGGAAATCTATTGGAGGCAGAAGCAGTCAAGGGTAGCCTAGGGTTAGGGTTAGGCTTAGGGTTAGGCTTAGGGTACGGCTTAGGGTACGGGTTCGGGGAGGGGTGCGGGTACGGCGTAGGGTATGGGTTAGGGTTAGGGTTAGGGTTAGTGTTAGGGTTAGGGCTCGGTTTAGGGTACGGGTTAGGATTAGGGTACGTGTTAGGGTTAGGGTAGGGGTTAGGGTTAGGGTACGCGTTAGGGTTAGGGTAGTTATTAAACCTATCCCACTCTCTAGATACCCGTTAGCACGTAAAGGAATATTATTTGGGGGTCCAGCCATGGAGAAGAGTTTGGACACTAGGATAAGATAAGGAACACACCCATTATAAAGAAATCACATTAGGATTCTCTTTTTAAGCTGTTCCTTAAAACACTAGTGCTTAGGAAATCTATTGGAGGCAGAAGAAGTCAAGGGTAGCCTAGGGTTAGGGTTAGGCTCAGGGTTAGGGTTAGGGTACGGATTAGGGTACGGGTTCGGGGAGGGGTGCGGGTACGGCGTAGGGTATGGGTTAGGGTTAGGGTTAGGGTTAGTGTTAGGGTTAGGGCTCGGTTTAGGGTACGGGTTAGGAATAGGGTACATGTTAGGGTTAGGGTAGGGGTTAGGGTTAGGGTACACGTTAGGGTTAGAGTAGTTATTAAACCTATCCCACTCTCTAGATACCCCTTAGCACGTAAAGGAATATTATTTGGGGGTCCAGCCATGGAGAAGAGTTTAGACACTAGGATAAGATAAGGAACACACCCATTATAAAGAAATCACATTAGGATTCTCTTTTTAAGTTGTTCCTTAAAACACTAGTGCTTAGGAAATCTATTGGAGGCAGAAGCAGTCAAGGGTAGCCTAGGGTTAGGGTTAGGCTTAGGTTTAGGGTTAGGGTACGGCTTAGGGTACGGGTTCGGGGAGGGGTGCGGGTACGGCGTAGGGTATGGGTTAGGGTTAGGGTTAGGGTTAGTGTTAGGGTTAGGGCTCGGTTTAGGGTACGGGTTAGGATTAGGGTACGTGTTAGGGTTAGGGTAGGGGTTAGGGATAGGGTACGCGTTAGGGTTAGGGTAGGGGTTAGGTTTAGGGTACGCGTTAGGGTTAGGGTAGTTATTAAACCTATCCCACTCTCTAGATACCCGTTAGCACGTAAAGGAATATTATTTGGGGGTCCAGCCATGGAGAAGAGTTTGGACACTAGGATAAGATAAGGAACACACCCATTATAAAGAAATCACATTAGGATTCTCTTTTTAAGCTGTTCCTTAAAACACTAGTGCTTAGGAAATCTATTGGAGGCAGAAGCAGTCAAGGGTAGCCTAGGGTTAGGGTTAGGCTTAGGGTTAGGCTTAGGGTACGGCTTAGGGTACGGGTTCGGGGAGGGGTGCGGGTACGGCGTAGGGTATGGGTTAGGGTTAGGGTTAGGGTTAGTGTTAGGGTTAGAGCTCGGTTTAGGGTACGGGTTAGGATTAGGGTACGTGTTAGGGTTAGGGTAGGGGTTAGGGTTAGGGTACGCGTTAGGGTTAGGGTAGTTATTAAACCTATCCCACTCTCTAGATACCCCTTAGCACGTAAAGGAATATTATTTGGGGGTCCAGCCATGGAGAAGAGTTTAGACACTGGGATAAGATAAGGAACACACCCATTATAAAGAAATCACATTAGCATTCTCTTTTTAAGCTGTTCCTTAAAACACTAGTGCTTAGGAAATCTATTGGAGGCAGAAGCAGTCAAGGGTAGCCTAGGGTTAGGGTTAGGCTCAGGGTTAGGGTTAGGGTACGGATTAGGGTACGGGTTCGGGGAGGGGTGCGGGTATGGCGTAGGGTATGGGTTAGGGTTAGGGTTAGGGTTAGTGTTAGGGTTAGGGCTCGGTTTAGGGTACGGGTTAGGAATAGGGTACGTGTTAGGGTTAGGGTAGGGGTTAGGGTTAGGGTACACGTTAGGGTTAGAGTAGTTATTAAACCTATCCCACTCTCTAGATACCCCTTAGCACGTAAAGGAATATTATTTGGGGGTCCAGCCATGGAGAAGAGTTTAGACACTAGGATAAGATAAGGAACACACCCATTATAAAGAAATCACATTAGGATTCTCTTTTTAAGCTGTTCTTTAAAACACTAGTGCTTAGGAAATGTATTGGAGGCAGAAGCAGTCAAGGGTAGCCTAGGGTTAGGGTTAGGCTTAGGGTTAGGCTTAGGATACGGCTTAGGGTACGGGTTCGGGGAGGGGTTCGAGTACGGCGTAGGGTATGGGTTAGGGTTAGGGTTAGGGTTAGTGTTAGGGTTAGGGCTCGGTTTATGGTACGGGTTAGGATTAGGGTACGTGTTAGGGTTAGGGTAGGGGTTAGGGTTAGGGTACGCGTTAGGGTTAGGGTAGTTATTAAACCTATCCCACTCTCTAGATACCCCTTAGCACGTAAAGGAATATTATTTGGGGGTCCAGCCATGGAGAAGAGTTTAGACACTAGGATAAGATAAGGAACACACCCATTATAAAGAAATCACATTAGGATTCTCTTTTTAAGCTGTTCCTTAAAACACTAGTGCTTAGGAAATCTATTGGAGGCAGAAGCAGTCAAGGGTAGCCTAGGGTTAGGGTTAGGCTTAGGTTTAGGGTTAGGGTACGGCTTAGGGTACGGTTTCGGGGAGGGGTGCGGGTACGGCGTAGGGTATGGGTTAGGGTTAGGGTTAGGGTTAGTGTTAGGGTTAGGGCTCGGTTTAGGGTATGGGTTAGGAATAGGGTACGTGTTAGGGTTAGGGTAGGGGTTAGGGTTAGGGTACGCGTTAGGGTTAGGGTAGTTATTAAACCTATCCCACTCTCTAGATACCCCTTAGCACGTAAAGGAATATTATTTGGGGGTCCAGCCATGGAGAAGAGTTTAGACACTAGGATAAGAAAAGGAACACACCCATTATAAAGAAATCACATTAGGATTCTCTTTTTAAGCTGTTCCTTAAAACAGTAGTGCTTAGGAAATCTATTGGAGGCAGAAGCAGTCAAGGGTAGCCTAGGGTTAGGGTTAAGCTTAGGGTTAGGCTTAGGGTACGGCTTAGGGTACGGGTTCATGGAGGGGTGCGGGTACGGCGTAGGGCATGGGTTAGGGTTAGGGTTAGGGTTAGTGTTAGGGTTAGGGCTCGGTTTAGGGTACGGGTTAGGAATAGGGTACGTGTTAGGGTTAGGATAGGGGTTAGGGTTAGGGTACGCGTTAGGGTTAGAGTAGTTATTAAACCTATCCCACTCTCTAGACACCCCTTAGCACGTAAAGGAATATTATTTGGGGGTTCAGCCATGGAGAAGAGTTTACACACTGGGATAAGATAAGGAACACACCCATTATAAAGAAATGACATTAGGATTCTCTTTTTAAGCTGTTCCTTAAAACACTAGTGCTTAGGAAATCTATTGGAGGCAGAAGCAGTCAAGGGTAGCCTAGGGTTAGGGTTAGGCTCAGGGTTAGGCTTAGGGTACGGCCTAGGGTACGGGTTCGGGGAGGGGTTCGGTTATGGCGTAGGGTATGGGTTAGGGTTAGGGTTAGGGTTAGTGTTAGGGTTAGGGCTCGGTTTAGGGTACGGGTTAGGATTAGGGTACGTGTTAGGGTTAGGGTAGTGGTTAGGGATAGGGTACGCGTTAGGGTTAGGGTAGGGGTTAGGGTTAGGGTACGCGTTAGGTTTAGGGTAGTTATTAAACCTATCCCACTCTCTAGATACCCCTTAGCACGTAAAGGAATATTATTTGGGGGTCCAGCCATGGAGAAGAGTTTAGACACTAGGATATGATAAGGAACACACCCATTATAAAGAAATCACACAAGGATTCTCTTTTTAAGCTGTTCCTTAAAACACTAGTTCTTAGGAAATCTATTGGAAGCAGAAGCAGTCAAGGGTAGCCTAGGGTTAGGCTCAGGCTTAGGGTTAGGCTTAGGGGACGGTTTAGGGTACGGGTTTGGGGTAGGGGTTCGGGTACGGCGTAGGGTATGGGTTAGGGTTAGGGTTAGGGTTAGGGTTAGGGCTCGGTTTAGGGTACGGCTTAGGATTAGGGTACGTGTTAGGGTTAGGGTAGGGGTTAGGGTTAGGGTACACTTTAGGGTTAGGGTAGTTATTAAACCTATCCCACTCTCTAGATACCCCTTAGCACATAAAGGAATATTATTTGGGGGTCCAGCCATGGAGAAGAGTTTAGACACTAGGATAAGATAAGGAAGACACCCAGTATTAAGAAATCACATTAGGATTCTCTTTTTAAGCTGTTCCTTAAAACACTAGTGCTTAGGAAATCTATTGGAGGCAGAAGCAGTCAAGGGTAGCCTAGGGTTAGGGTTAGGCTTAGGGTTAGGCTTAGGGTACGGCTTAGGGTACGGGTTCGGGGAGGGGTGCGGGTACGGCGTAGGGTATGGGTTAGGGTTAGGGTTAGGGTTAGTGTTAGGGTTAGGGCTCGGTTTAGGGTACGGGTTAGGATTAGGGTACGTGTTAGGGTTAGGGTAGGGGTTAGGGTTAGGGTACGCTTTTGGGTTAGGGTAGTTATTAAACCTATCCCACTCTCTAGATACCCCTTAGCACGTAAAGGAATATTATTTGGGGGTCCAGCCATGGAGAAGAGTTTAGACACTAGGATAAGATAAGGAACACACCCATTATAAAGAAATCACATTAGGATTCTCTTTTTAAGCTGTTCCTTAAAACACTAGTGCTTAGGAAATCTATTGGAGGCAGAAGCAGTCAAGGGTAGCCTAGGGTTAGGGTTAGGCTTAGGGTTAGGGTCAGGGTACGGCTTAGGGTACGGGTTCGGGGAGGGGTGCGGGTACGGCGTAGGGTATGGGTTAGGGTTAGGGTTAGGGTTAGTGTTAGGGTTAGGGCTCGGTTTAGGGTACGAGTTAGGAATAGGGTACGTGTTAGGGTTAGGTTAGGGGTTAGGGTTAGGGTACGCGTTAGGGTTAGGGTAGTTATTAAACCTATCCCACTCTCTAGATACCCCTTAGCACGTAAAGGAATATTATTTGGGGGTCCAGCCATGGAGAAGAGTTTACACACTGGGATAAGATAAGGAACACACCCATTATAAAGAAATCACATTAGGATTCTCTTTTAAAGCTGTTCCTTAAAACACTAGTGCTTAGGAAATCTATTGGAGGCAGAATTAGTCAAGGGTAGCCTAGGGTTAGGGTTAGGCTTAGGGTTAGGCTTAGGGTACGGCTTAGGGTACGGGTTCGGGGAGGGGTGCGGGTACGGCGTAGGGTATGGGTTAGGGTTAGGGTTAGGGTTAGTGTTAGGGTTAGGGCTCAGTTTAGGGTACGGGTTAGGATTAGGCTACGTGTTAGGGTTAGGGTAGGGGTTAGGGTTAGGGTACGCGTTAGGGTTAGGGTAGTTATTAAACCTATCCCACTCTCTAGATACCCCTTAGCACGTAAAGGAATATTATTTGGGGGTCCAGCCATGGAGAAGAGTTTAGACACTAGGATAAGATAAGGAACACACCCATTATAAAGAAATCACATTAGGATTCTCTTTTTAAGCTGTTCCTTAAAACACTAGTGCTTAGGAAATCTATTGGAGGCAGAAGCAGTCAAGGGTAGCCTAGGGTTAGGGTTAGGCTTAGGGTTAGGGTCAGGGTACGGCTTAGGGTACGGGTTCGGGGAGGGGTGCGGGTACGGCGTAGGGTATGGGTTAGGGTTAGTGTTAGGGTTAGGGCTCGTTTTACGGTACGGGTTAGGAATAGGGTACGTGTTAGGGTTAGGGTAGGGGTTAGGGTTAGGGTACGCGTTAGGGTTAGGGTAGTTATTAAACCTATCCCACTCTCTAGATACCCCTTAGCACGTAAAGGAATATTATTTGGGGGTCCAGCCATGGAGAAGAGTTTAGACACTGGGATAAGATAAGGAACACACCCATTATAAAGAAATCACATTAGGATTCTCTTTTAAAGCTGTTCCTTAAAACACTAGTGCTTAGGAAATCTATTGGAGGCAGAAGCAGTCAAGGGTAGCCTAGGGTTAGGTTTAGGCTTAGGGTTAGGCTTAGGGTACGGCTTAGGGTACGGGTTCGGGGAGGGGTGCGGGTACGGCGTAGGGTATGGGTTAGGGTTAGGGTTAGGGTTAGTGTTAGGGTTAGGGCTCAGTTTAGGGTACGGGTTAGGATTAGGGTACTTGTTAGGGTTAGGGTAGGGGTTAGGGTTAGGGTACACGTTAGGGTTAGAGTAGTTATTAAACCTATCCCACTCTCTAGATACCCCTTAGCACGTAAAGGAATATTATTTGGGGGTCCAGCCATGGAGAAGAGTTTAGACACTAGGATAAGATAAGGAACACACCCATTATAAAGAAATCACATTAGGATTCTCTTTTTAAGCTGTTCCTTAAAACACTAGTGCTTAGGAAATCTATTGGAGGCAGAAGCAGTCAAGGGTAGCCTAGGGTTAGGGTTAGGCTTAGGTTTAGGGTTAGGGTACGGCTTAGGGTACGGTTTCGGGGAGGGGTGCGGGTACGGCGTAGGGTATGGGTTAGGGTTAGGGTTAGGGTTAGTGTTAGGGTTAGGGCTCGGTTTAGGGTATGGGTTAGGAATAGGGTACGTGTTAGGGTTAGGGTAGGGGTTAGGGTTAGGGTACGCGTTAGGGTTAGGGTAGTTATTAAACCTATCCCACTCTCTAGATACCCCTTAGCACGTAAAGGAATATTATTTGGGGGTCCAGCCATGGAGAAGAGTTTAGACACTAGGATAAGAAAAGGAACACACCCATTATAAAGAAATCACATTAGGATTCTCTTTTTAAGCTGTTCCTTAAAACACTAGTGCTTAGGAAATCTATTGGAGGCAGAAGCAGTCAAGGGTAGCCTAGGGTTAGGGTTAGGCTTAGGGTTAGGCTTAGGGTACGGCTTAGGGTACGGGTTCATGGAGGGGTGCGGGTACGGCGTAGGGCATGGGTTAGGGTTAGGGTTAGGGTTAGTGTTAGGGTTAGGGCTCGGTTTAGGGTACGGGTTAGGAATAGGGTACGTGTTAGGGTTAGGATAGGGGTTAGGGTTAGGGTACGCGTTAGGGTTAGAGTAGTTATTAAACCTATCCCACTCTCTAGACACCCCTTAGCACGTAAAGGAATATTATTTGGGGGTTCAGCCATGGAGAAGAGTTTACACACTGGGATAAGATAAGGAACACACCCATTATAAAGAAATCACATTAGGATTCTCTTTTTAAGCTGTTCCTTAAAACACTAGTGCTTAGGAAATCTATTGGAGGCAGAAGCAGTCAAGGGTAGCCTAGGGTTAGGGTTAGGCTCAGGGTTAGGCTTAGGGTACGGCCTAGGGTACGGGTTCGGGGAGGGGTTCGGTTATGGCATAGGGTATGGGTTAGGGTTAGGGTTAGGGTTAGTGTTAGGGTTAGGGCTCGGTTTAGGGTACGGGTTAGGATTAGGGTACGTGTTAGGGTTAGGGTAGTGGTTAGGGATAGGGTACGCGTTAGGGTTAGGGTAGGGGTTAGGGTTAGGGTACGCGTTAGGTTTAGGGTAGTTATTAAACCTATCCCACTCTCTAGATACCCCTTAGCACGTAAAGGAATATTATTTGGGGGTCCAGCCATGGAGAAGAGTTTAGACACTAGGATAAGATAAGGAACACACCCATTATAAAGAAATCACACAAGGATTCTCTTTTTAAGCTGTTCCTTAAAACACTAGTTCTTAGGAAATCTATTGGAAGCAGAAGCAGTCAAGGGTAGCCTAGGGTTAGGCTCAGGCTTAGGGTTAGGCTTAGGGGACGGCTTAGGGTACGGGTTTGGGGTAGGGGTTCGGGTACGGCGTAGGGTATGGGTTAGGGTTAGGGTTAGGGTTAGGGTTAGGGCTCGGTTTAGGGTACGGCTTAGGATTAGGGTACGTGTTAGGGTTAGGGTAGGGGTTAGGGTTAGGGTACACTTTAGGGTTAGGGTAGTTATTAAACCTATCCCACTCTCTACACACCCCTTAGCACGTAAAGGAATATTATTTGGGGGTTCAGCCATGGAGAAGAGTTTACACACTGGGATAAGATAAGGAACACACCCATTATAAAGAAATCACATTAGGATTCTCTTTTTAAGCTGTTCCTTAAAACACTAGTGCTTAGGAAATCTATTGGAGGCAGAAGCAGTCAAGGGTAGCCTAGGGTTAGGGTTAGGCTCAGGGTTAGGCTTAGGGTACGGCCTAGGGTACGGGTTCGGGAAGAGGTTCGGGTACGGCGTAGGGTATGGGTTAGGGTTAGGGTTAGGGTTAGTGTTAGGGTTAGGGCTCGGTTTAGGGTACGGGTTAGGATTAGGGTACGTGTTAGGGTTAGGGTAGGGGTTAGGGTTAGGGTACGCTTTTGGGTTAGGGTAGTTATTAAACCTATCCCACTCTCTAGATACCCCTTAGCACGTAAAGGAATATTATTTGGGGGTCCAGCCATGGAGAAGAGTTTAGACACTAGGATAAGATAAGGAACACACCCATTATAAAGAAATCACATTAGGATTCTCTTTTTAAGCTGTTCCTTAAAACACTAGTGCTTAGGAAATCTATTGGAGGCAGAAGCAGTCAAGGGTAGCCTAGGGTTAGGGTTAGGCTTAGGGTTAGGGTCAGGGTACGGCTTAGGGTACGGGTTCGGGGAGGGGTGCGGGTACGGCGTAGGGTATGGGTTAGGGTTAGGGTTAGGGTTAGTGTTAGGGTTAGGGCTCGGTTTAGGGTACGGGTTAGGAATAGGGTACGTGTTAGGGTTAGGTTAGGGGTTAGGGTTAGGGTACGCGTTAGGGTTAGGGTAGTTATTAAACCTATCCCACTCTCTAGATACCCCTTAGCACGTAAAGGAATATTATTTGGGGGTCCAGCCATGGAGAAGAGTTTACACACTGGGATAAGTTAAGGAACACACCCATTATAAAGAAATCACATTAGGATTCTCTTTTAAAGCTGTTCCTTAAAACACTAGTGCTTAGGAAATCTATTGGAGGCAGAATTAGTCAAGGGTAGCCTAGGGTTAGGGTTAGGCTTAGGGTTAGGCTTAGGGTACGGCTTAGGGTACGGGTTCGGGGAGGGGTGCGGGTACGGCGTAGGGTATGGGTTAGGGTTAGGGTTAGGGTTAGTGTTAGGGTTAGGGCTCAGTTTAGGGTACGGGTTAGGATTAGGCTACGTGTTAGGGTTAGGGTAGGGGTTAGGGTTAGGGTACGCGTTAGGGTTAGGGTAGTTATTAAACCTATCCCACTCTCTAGATACCCCTTAGCACGTAAAGGAATATTATTTGGGGGTCCAGCCATGGAGAAGAGTTTAGACACTAGGATAAGATAAGGAACACACCCATTATAAAGAAATCACATTAGGATTCTCTTTTTAAGCTGTTCCTTAAAACACTAGTGCTTAGGAAATCTATTGGAGGCAGAAGCAGTCAAGGGTAGCCTAGGGTTAGGGTTAGGCTTAGGGTTAGGGTCAGGGTACGGCTTAGGGTACGGGTTCGGGGAGGGGTGCGGGTACGGCGTAGGGTATGGGTTAGGGTTAGTGTTAGGGTTAGGGCTCGTTTTACGGTACGGGTTAGGAATAGGGTACGTGTTAGGGTTAGGGTAGGGGTTAGGGTTAGGGTACGCGTTAGGGTTAGGGTAGTTATTAAACCTATCCCACTCTCTAGATACCCCTTAGCACGTAAAGGAATATTATTTGGGGGTCCAGCCATGGAGAAGAGTTTAGACACTGGGATAAGATAAGGAACACACCCATTATAAAGAAATCACATTAGGATTCTCTTTTAAAGCTGTTCCTTAAAACACTAGTGCTTAGGAAATCTATTGGAGGCAGAAGCAGTCAAGGGTAGCCTAGGGTTAGGTTTAGGCTTAGGGTTAGGCTTAGGGTACGGCTTAGGGTACGGGTTCGGGGAGGGGTGCGGGTACGGCGTAGGGTATGGGTTAGGGTTAGGGTTAGGGTTAGTGTTAGGGTTAGGGCTCAGTTTAGGGTACGGGTTAGGATTAGGGTACTTTTTAGGGTTAGGGTAGGGGTTAGGGTTAGGGTACGCGTTAGGGTTAGGGTAGTTATTAAACCTATCCCACTCTCTAGATACCCCTTAGCACGTAAAGGAATATTATTTGGGGGTCCAGCCATGGAGAAGAGTTTAGACACTAGGATAAGATAAGGAACACACCCATTATAAAGAAATCACATTAGGATTCTCTTTTTAAGCTGTTCCTTAAAACACTAGTGCTTAGGAAATCTATTGGAGGCACAAGCAGTCAAGGGTAGCCTAGGGTTAGGGTTAGGCTCAGGGTTAGGCTTAGGTTACGGCGTAGGGTACGGGTTCGGGGAGGGGTTCGGGTACGGTGTAGGGTATGGGTTAGGGTTAGGGTTAGGGTTAGTGTTAGGGTTAGGGCTCGTTTTAGGGTACGTGTTAGGATTAGGGTACGTGTTAGGGTTAGGGTAGGGGTTAGGGTTAGGGTACGCGTTAGGGTTAGGGTAGTTATTAAACCTATCCCACTCTCTAGATACCCTTTAGCACGTAAAGGAATATTATTTGGGGGTCCAGCCATGGAGAAGAGATTAGACACTAGGATAAGATAAGGAACACACCCATTATAAAGAAATCACATTAGGATTCTCTTTTTAAGCTGTTCCTTAAAACACTAGTGCTTAGGAAATCTATTGGAGGCAGAAGCAGTCAAGGGTAGCCTAGGGTTAGGGTTAGGCTTAGGGTTAGGCTTAGGGTACGGCTTAGGGTACGGGTTCGGGGAAGGGTGCGGGTACGGCGTAGGGTATGGGTTAGGGTTAGGGTTAGGATTAGTGTTAGGGTTAGGGCTCGGTTTAGGGTACGGGTTAGGATTAGGGTACGTGTTAGGGTTAGGGTAGGGGTTAGGGTTAGGGTACGCATTAGGGTTAGGGTAGTTATTAAACCTATCCCACCCTCTAGATACCCCTTAGCACGTAAAGGAATATTATTTGGGGGTCCAGCCATGGAGAAGAGTTTAGACACTAGGATAAGATAAGGAACACACCCATTATAAAGAAATCACACAAGGATTCTCTTTTTAAGCTGTTCCTTAAAACACTAGTGCTTAGGAAATCTATTGGAGGCAGAAGCATTCAAGGGTAGCCAAGGGTTAGGGTTAGGCTTAGGGTTACGGTTAGGGTATGGCTTAGGGTACGGGTTCGGGGAGGGGTGCGGGTACGGCGTAGGGTATGGGTTAGGGTTAGGGTTAGGGTTAGTGTTAGGGTTAGGTCTCGGTTTAGGGTACGGGTTAGGAATAGGGTACGTGTTAGGGTTAGTGTAGGGGTTAGGGTTAGGGTACGCGTTAGGGTTAGGGTAGTTATTAAACCTATCCCACTCTCTAGACACCCCTTAGCACGTAAAGGAATATTATTTGGGGGTTCAGCCATGGAGAAGAGTTTAGACACTGGGATAAGATAAGGAACACACCCATTATAAAGAAATCACATTAGGATTCTCTTTTTAAGCTGTTCCTTAAAACAGTAGTGCTTAGGAAATCTCTTGGAGGCAGAAGCAGTCAAGGGTAGCCTAGGGTTAGGTTTAGGCTTAGGGTTAGGCTTAGGGTACGGCTTAGGGTACGGGTTCGGGGAGGGGTGCGGGTACGGCATAGGGTATGGGTTAGGGTTAGGGTTAGTGTTAGGGTTAGGGCTCGGTTTAGGGTACGGGTTAGGATTAGGGTACGTGTTAGGGTTAGGGTAGGGGTTAGGGTTAGGGTACGCGTTAGGGTTAGGGTAGATATTAAACCTATCCCACTCTCTAGATACCCCTTAGCACGTAAAGGAATATTATTTGGGGGTCCAGCCATGGAGAAGAGTTTAGACACTAGGATAAGATAAGGAACACACCCATTATAAAGAAATCACATTAGGATTCTCTTTTTAAGCTGTTCCTTAAAACACTAGTGCTTAGGAAATCTATCGGAGGCAGAAGCAGTCAAGGGTAGCCTAGGGTTAGGGTTAGGCTTAGGGTTAGGGTCAGGGTACCGCTTAGGGTACGGGTTCGGGGAGGGGTGCGGGTACGGCGTAGGGTATGGGTTAGGGTTAGGGTTAGGGTTAGTGTTAGGGTTAGGGCTCGGTTTAGGGTACGGGTTGGGAATAGGGTACGTGTTAGGGTTAGGGTAGGGGTTAGGGTTAGGGTACGCGTTAGGGTTAGGGTAGTTATTAAACCTATCCCACTCTCTAGATACCCCTTAGCACGTAAAGGAATATTATTTGGGGGTCCAGCCATGGAGAAGAGTTTAGAAACTAGGATAAGATAAGGAACACACCCATTATAAAGAAATCACATTAGGATTCTCTTTTTAAGCTGTTCCTTAAAACACTAGTGGTTAGGAAATCTATTGGAGGCAGAAGCAGTCAAGGGTAGCCTAGGGTTAGGGTTAGGCTTAGGGTTAGGCTTAGGGTACGGCTTAGGGTACGGGTTCGGGGAGGGGTGCGGGTACGGCGTAGGGTATGGGTTGGGGTTAGGGTTCGGGTTAGTGTTAGGGTTAGGGCTCGGTTTAGGGTACGGCTTAGGATTAGGGTACGTGTTAGGGTTAGGGTATGGATTAGGGTAAGGGTACGCGTTAGGGTTAGGGTAGTTATTAAACCTATCCCACTCTCAAGATACCCCTTAGCACGTAAAGGAATATTATTTGGGGGTCCAGCCATGGAGAAGAGTTTAGACACTAGGATAACATAAGGAACACACCCATTATAAAGAAATCACATTAGGATTCTCTTTTTAAGCTGTTCCTTAAAACACTAGTGCTTAGGAAATCTATTGGAGGCAGAAGCAGTCAAGGGTAGCCTAGGGTTAGGGTTAGGCTTAGGGTTAGGCTTAGGGTACGGCTTAGGGTACGGGTTCGGGGAGGGGTGCGGGTACGGCGTAGGGTATGGGTTAGGGTTAGGGTTAGGGTTAGTGTTAGGGTTAGGGCTCGGTTTAGGGTACGGGTTAGGATTAGGGTACGTGTTAGGGTTAGGGTAGGGGTTAGGGTTAGGGTACGCGTTAGGGTTAGGGTAGTTATTAAACCTATCCCACTCTCTAGATACCCGTTAGCACGTAAAGGAATATTATTTGGGGGTCCAGCCATGGAGAAGAGTTTGGACACTAGGATAAGATAAGGAACACACCCATTATAAAGAAATCACATTAGGATTCTCTTTTTAAGCTGTTCCTTAAAACACTAGTGCTTAGGAAATCTATTGGAGGCAGAAGAAGTCAAGGGTAGCCTAGGGTTAGGGTTAGGCTCAGGGTTAGGGTTAGGGTACGGATTAGGGTACGGGTTCGGGGAGGGGTGCGGGTACGGCGTAGGGTATGGGTTAGGGTTAGGGTTAGGGTTAGTGTTAGGGTTAGGGCTCGGTTTAGGGTACGGGTTAGGAATAGGGTACATGTTAGGGTTAGGGTAGGGGTTAGGGTTAGGGTACACGTTAGGGTTAGAGTAGTTATTAAACCTATCCCACTCTCTAGATACCCCTTAGCACGTAAAGGAATATTATTTGGGGGTCCAGCCATGGAGAAGAGTTTAGACACTAGGATAAGATAAGGAACACACCCATTATAAAGAAATCACATTAGGATTCTCTTTTTAAGTTGTTCCTTAAAACACTAGTGCTTAGGAAATCTATTGGAGGCAGAAGCAGTCAAGGGTAGCCTAGGGTTAGGGTTAGGCTTAGGTTTAGGGTTAGGGTACGGCTTAGGGTACGGGTTCGGGGAGGGGTGCGGGTACGGCGTAGGGTATGGGTTAGGGTTAGGGTTAGGGTTAGTGTTAGGGTTAGGGCTCGGTTTAGGGTACGGGTTAGGATTAGGGTACGTGTTAGGGTTAGGGTAGGGGTTAGGGATAGGGTACGCGTTAGGGTTAGGGTAGGGGTTAGGTTTAGGGTACGCGTTAGGGTTAGGGTAGTTATTAAACCTATCCCACTCTCTAGATACCCGTTAGCACGTAAAGGAATATTATTTGGGGGTCCAGCCATGGAGAAGAGTTTGGACACTAGGATAAGATAAGGAACACACCCATTATAAAGAAATCACATTAGGATTCTCTTTTTAAGCTGTTCCTTAAAACACTAGTGCTTAGGAAATCTATTGGAGGCAGAAGCAGTCAAGGGTAGCCTAGGGTTAGGGTTAGGCTTAGGGTTAGGCTTAGGGTACGGCTTAGGGTACGGGTTCGGGGAGGGGTGCGGGTACGGCGTATGGTATGGGTTAGGGTTAGGGTTAGGGTTAGTGTTAGGGTTAGAGCTCGGTTTAGGGTACGGGTTAGGATTAGGGTACGTGTTAGGGTTAGGGTAGGGGTTAGGGTTAGGGTACGCGTTAGGGTTAGGGTAGTTATTAAACCTATCCCACTCTCTAGATACCCCTTAGCACGTAAAGGAATATTATTTGGGGGTCCAGCCATGGAGAAGAGTTTAGACACTGGGATAAGATAAGGAACACACCCATTATAAAGAAATCACATTAGCATTCTCTTTTTAAGCTGTTCCTTAAAACACTAGTGCTTAGGAAATCTATTGGAGGCAGAAGCAGTCAAGGGTAGCCTAGGGTTAGGGTTAGGCTCAGGGTTAGGGTTAGGGTACGGATTAGGGTACGGGTTCGGGGAGGGGTGCGGGTATGGCGTAGGGTATGGGTTAGGGTTAGGGTTAGGGTTAGTGTTAGGGTTAGGGCTCGGTTTAGGGTACGGGTTAGGAATAGGGTACGTGTTAGGGTTAGGGTAGGGGTTAGGGTTAGGGTACACGTTAGGGTTAGAGTAGTTATTAAACCTATCCCACTCTCTAGATACCCCTTAGCACGTAAAGGAATATTATTTAGGGGTCCAGCCATGGAGAAGAGTTTAGACACTAGGATAAGATAAGGAACACACCCATTATAAAGAAATCACATTAGGATTCTCTTTTTAAGTTGTTCCTTAAAACACTAGTGCTTAGGAAATCTATTGGAGGCAGAAGCAGTCAAGGGTAGCCTAGGGTTAGGGTTAGGCTTAGGGTTAGGCTTAGGGTACGGCTTAGGGTACGGGTTCGGGGAGGGGTGCGGGTACGGCGTAGGGTATGGGTTGGGGTTAGGGTTCGGGTTAGTGTTAGGGTTAGGGCTCGGTTTAGGGTACGGCTTAGGATTAGGGTACGTGTTAGGGTTAGGGTATGGATTAGGGTAAGGGTACGCGTTAGGGTTAGGGTAGTTATTAAACCTATCCCACTCTCAAGATACCCCTTAGCACGTAAAGGAATATTATTTGGGGGTCCAGCCATGGAGAAGAGTTTAGACACTAGGATAACATAAGGAACACACCCATTATAAAGAAATCACATTAGGATTCTCTTTTTAAGCTGTTCCTTAAAACACTAGTGCTTAGGAAATCTATTGGAGGCAGAAGCAGTCAAGGGTAGCCTAGGGTTAGGGTTAGGCTTAGGGTTAGGCTTAGGGTACGGCTTAGGGTACGGGTTCGGGGAGGGGTGCGGGTACGGCGTAGGGTATGGGTTAGGGTTAGGGTTAGGGTTAGTGTTAGGGTTAGGGCTCGGTTTAGGGTACGGGTTAGGATTAGGGTACGTGTTAGGGTTAGGGTAGGGGTTAGGGTTAGGGTACGCGTTAGGGTTAGGGTAGTTATTAAACCTATCCCACTCTCTAGATACCCGTTAGCACGTAAAGGAATATTATTTGGGGGTCCAGCCATGGAGAAGAGTTTGGACACTAGGATAAGATAAGGAACACACCCATTATAAAGAAATCACATTAGGATTCTCTTTTTAAGCTGTTCCTTAAAACACTAGTGCTTAGGAAATCTATTGGAGGCAGAAGAAGTCAAGGGTAGCCTAGGGTTAGGGTTAGGCTCAGGGTTAGGGTTAGGGTACGGATTAGGGTACGGGTTCGGGGAGGGGTGCGGGTACGGCGTAGGGTATGGGTTAGGGTTAGGGTTAGGGTTAGTGTTAGGGTTAGGGCTCGGTTTAGGGTACGGGTTAGGAATAGGGTACATGTTAGGGTTAGGGTAGGGGTTAGGGTTAGGGTACACGTTAGGGTTAGAGTAGTTATTAAACCTATCCCACTCTCTAGATACCCCTTAGCACGTAAAGGAATATTATTTGGGGGTCCAGCCATGGAGAAGAGTTTAGACACTAGGATAAGATAAGGAACACACCCATTATAAAGAAATCACATTAGGATTCTCTTTTTAAGTTGTTCCTTAAAACACTAGTGCTTAGGAAATCTATTGGAGGCAGAAGCAGTCAAGGGTAGCCTAGGGTTAGGGTTAGGCTTAGGTTTAGGGTTAGGGTACGGCTTAGGGTACGGGTTCGGGGAGGGGTGCGGGTACGGCGTAGGGTATGGGTTAGGGTTAGGGTTAGGGTTAGTGTTAGGGTTAGGGCTCGGTTTAGGGTACGGGTTAGGATTAGGGTACGTGTTAGGGTTAGGGTAGGGGTTAGGGATAGGGTACGCGTTAGGGTTAGGGTAGGGGTTAGGTTTAGGGTACGCGTTAGGGTTAGGGTAGTTATTAAACCTATCCCACTCTCTAGATACCCGTTAGCACGTAAAGGAATATTATTTGGGGGTCCAGCCATGGAGAAGAGTTTGGACACTAGGATAAGATAAGGAACACACCCATTATAAAGAAATCACATTAGGATTCTCTTTTTAAGCTGTTCCTTAAAACACTAGTGCTTAGGAAATCTATTGGAGGCAGAAGCAGTCAAGGGTAGCCTAGGGTTAGGGTTAGGCTTAGGGTTAGGCTTAGGGTACGGCTTAGGGTACGGGTTCGGGGAGGGGTGCGGGTACGGCGTATGGTATGGGTTAGGGTTAGGGTTAGGGTTAGTGTTAGGGTTAGAGCTCGGTTTAGGGTACGGGTTAGGATTAGGGTACGTGTTAGGGTTAGGGTAGGGGTTAGGGTTAGGGTACGCGTTAGGGTTAGGGTAGTTATTAAACCTATCCCACTCTCTAGATACCCCTTAGCACGTAAAGGAATATTATTTGGGGGTCCAGCCATGGAGAAGAGTTTAGACACTGGGATAAGATAAGGAACACACCCATTATAAAGAAATCACATTAGCATTCTCTTTTTAAGCTGTTCCTTAAAACACTAGTGCTTAGGAAATCTATTGGAGGCAGAAGCAGTCAAGGGTAGCCTAGGGTTAGGGTTAGGCTCAGGGTTAGGGTTAGGGTACGGATTAGGGTACGGGTTCGGGGAGGGGTGCGGGTATGGCGTAGGGTATGGGTTAGGGTTAGGGTTAGGGTTAGTGTTAGGGTTAGGGCTCGGTTTAGGGTACGGGTTAGGAATAGGGTACGTGTTAGGGTTAGGGTAGGGGTTAGGGTTAGGGTACACGTTAGGGTTAGAGTAGTTATTAAACCTATCCCACTCTCTAGATACCCCTTAGCACGTAAAGGAATATTATTTGGGGGTCCAGCCATGGAGAAGAGTTTAGACACTAGGATAAGATAAGGAACACACCCATTATAAAGAAATCACATTAGGATTCTCTTTTTAAGCTGTTCTTTAAAACACTAGTGCTTAGGAAATGTATTGGAGGCAGAAGCAGTCAAGGGTAGCCTAGGGTTAGGGTTAGGCTTAGGGTTAGGCTTAGGATACGGCTTAGGGTACGGGTTCGGGGAGGGGTTCGAGTACGGCGTAGGGTATGGGTTAGGGTTAGGGTTAGGGTTAGTGTTAGGGTTAGGGCTCGGTTTATGGTACGGGTTAGGATTAGGGTACGTGTTAGGGTTAGGGTAGGGGTTAGGGTTAGGGTACGCGTTAGGGTTAGGGTAGTTATTAAACCTATCCCACTCTCTAGATACCCCTTAGCACGTAAAGGAATATTATTTGGGGGTCCAGCCATGGAGAAGAGTTTAGACACTAGGATAAGATAAGGAACACACCCATTATAAAGAAATCACATTAGGATTCTCTTTTTAAGCTGTTCCTTAAAACACTAGTGCTTAGGAAATCTATTGGAGGCAGAAGCAGTCAAGGGTAGCCTAGGGTTAGGGTTAGGCTTAGGTTTAGGGTTAGGGTACGGCTTAGGGTACGGTTTCGGGGAGGGGTGCGGGTACGGCGTAGGGTATGGGTTAGGGTTAGGGTTAGGGTTAGTGTTAGGGTTAGGGCTCGGTTTAGGGTATGGGTTAGGAATAGGGTACGTGTTAGGGTTAGGGTAGGGGTTAGGGTTAGGGTACGCGTTAGGGTTAGGGTAGTTATTAAACCTATCCCACTCTCTAGATACCCCTTAGCACGTAAAGGAATATTATTTGGGGGTCCAGCCATGGAGAAGAGTTTAGACACTAGGATAAGAAAAGGAACACACCCATTATAAAGAAATCACATTAGGATTCTCTTTTTAAGCTGTTCCTTAAAACAGTAGTGCTTAGGAAATCTATTGGAGGCAGAAGCAGTCAAGGGTAGCCTAGGGTTAGGGTTAAGCTTAGGGTTAGGCTTAGGGTACGGCTTAGGGTACGGGTTCATGGAGGGGTGCGGGTACGGCGTAGGGCATGGGTTAGGGTTAGGGTTAGGGTTAGTGTTAGGGTTAGGGCTCGGTTTAGGGTACGGGTTAGGAATAGGGTACGTGTTAGGGTTAGGATAGGGGTTAGGGTTAGGGTACGCGTTAGGGTTAGAGTAGTTATTAAACCTATCCCACTCTCTAGACACCCCTTAGCACGTAAAGGAATATTATTTGGGGGTTCAGCCATGGAGAAGAGTTTACACACTGGGATAAGATAAGGAACACACCCATTATAAAGAAATGACATTAGGATTCTCTTTTTAAGCTGTTCCTTAAAACACTAGTGCTTAGGAAATCTATTGGAGGCAGAAGCAGTCAAGGGTAGCCTAGGGTTAGGGTTAGGCTCAGGGTTAGGCTTAGGGTACGGCCTAGGGTACGGGTTCGGGGAGGGGTTCGGTTATGGCGTAGGGTATGGGTTAGGGTTAGGGTTAGGGTTAGTGTTAGGGTTAGGGCTCGGTTTAGGGTACGGGTTAGGATTAGGGTACGTGTTAGGGTTAGGGTAGTGGTTAGGGATAGGGTACGCGTTAGGGTTAGGGTAGGGGTTAGGGTTAGGGTACGCGTTAGGTTTAGGGTAGTTATTAAACCTATCCCACTCTCTAGATACCCCTTAGCACGTAAAGGAATATTATTTGGGGGTCCAGCCATGGAGAAGAGTTTAGACACTAGGATATGATAAGGAACACACCCATTATAAAGAAATCACACAAGGATTCTCTTTTTAAGCTGTTCCTTAAAACACTAGTTCTTAGGAAATCTATTGGAAGCAGAAGCAGTCAAGGGTAGCCTAGGGTTAGGCTCAGGCTTAGGGTTAGGCTTAGGGGACGGTTTAGGGTACGGGTTTGGGGTAGGGGTTCGGGTACGGCGTAGGGTATGGGTTAGGGTTAGGGTTAGGGTTAGGGTTAGGGCTCGGTTTAGGGTACGGCTTAGGATTAGGGTACGTGTTAGGGTTAGGGTAGGGGTTAGGGTTAGGGTACACTTTAGGGTTAGGGTAGTTATTAAACCTATCCCACTCTCTAGATACCCCTTAGCACATAAAGGAATATTATTTGGGGGTCCAGCCATGGAGAAGAGTTTAGACACTAGGATAAGATAAGGAAGACACCCAGTATTAAGAAATCACATTAGGATTCTCTTTTTAAGCTGTTCCTTAAAACACTAGTGCTTAGGAAATCTATTGGAGGCAGAAGCAGTCAAGGGTAGCCTAGGGTTAGGGTTAGGCTTAGGGTTAGGCTTAGGGTACGGCTTAGGGTACGGGTTCGGGGAGGGGTGCGGGTACGGCGTAGGGTATGGGTTAGGGTTAGGGTTAGGGTTAGTGTTAGGGTTAGGGCTCGGTTTAGGGTACGGGTTAGGATTAGGGTACGTGTTAGGGTTAGGGTAGGGGTTAGGGTTAGGGTACGCTTTTGGGTTAGGGTAGTTATTAAACCTATCCCACTCTCTAGATACCCCTTAGCACGTAAAGGAATATTATTTGGGGGTCCAGCCATGGAGAAGAGTTTAGACACTAGGATAAGATAAGGAACACACCCATTATAAAGAAATCACATTAGGATTCTCTTTTTAAGCTGTTCCTTAAAACACTAGTGCTTAGGAAATCTATTGGAGGCAGAAGCAGTCAAGGGTAGCCTAGGGTTAGGGTTAGGCTTAGGGTTAGGGTCAGGGTACGGCTTAGGGTACGGGTTCGGGGAGGGGTGCGGGTACGGCGTAGGGTATGGGTTAGGGTTAGGGTTAGGGTTAGTGTTAGGGTTAGGGCTCGGTTTAGGGTACGAGTTAGGAATAGGGTACGTGTTAGGGTTAGGTTAGGGGTTAGGGTTAGGGTACGCGTTAGGGTTAGGGTAGTTATTAAACCTATCCCACTCTCTAGATACCCCTTAGCACGTAAAGGAATATTATTTGGGGGTCCAGCCATGGAGAAGAGTTTACACACTGGGATAAGATAAGGAACACACCCATTATAAAGAAATCACATTAGGATTCTCTTTTAAAGCTGTTCCTTAAAACACTAGTGCTTAGGAAATCTATTGGAGGCAGAATTAGTCAAGGGTAGCCTAGGGTTAGGGTTAGGCTTAGGGTTAGGCTTAGGGTACGGCTTAGGGTACGGGTTCGGGGAGGGGTGCGGGTACGGCGTAGGGTATGGGTTAGGGTTAGGGTTAGGGTTAGTGTTAGGGTTAGGGCTCAGTTTAGGGTACGGGTTAGGATTAGGCTACGTGTTAGGGTTAGGGTAGGGGTTAGGGTTAGGGTACGCGTTAGGGTTAGGGTAGTTATTAAACCTATCCCACTCTCTAGATACCCCTTAGCACGTAAAGGAATATTATTTGGGGGTCCAGCCATGGAGAAGAGTTTAGACACTAGGATAAGATAAGGAACACACCCATTATAAAGAAATCACATTAGGATTCTCTTTTTAAGCTGTTCCTTAAAACACTAGTGCTTAGGAAATCTATTGGAGGCAGAAGCAGTCAAGGGTAGCCTAGGGTTAGGGTTAGGCTTAGGGTTAGGGTCAGGGTACGGCTTAGGGTACGGGTTCGGGGAGGGGTGCGGGTACGGCGTAGGGTATGGGTTAGGGTTAGTGTTAGGGTTAGGGCTCGTTTTACGGTACGGGTTAGGAATAGGGTACGTGTTAGGGTTAGGGTAGGGGTTAGGGTTAGGGTACGCGTTAGGGTTAGGGTAGTTATTAAACCTATCCCACTCTCTAGATACCCCTTAGCACGTAAAGGAATATTATTTGGGGGTCCAGCCATGGAGAAGAGTTTAGACACTGGGATAAGATAAGGAACACACCCATTATAAAGAAATCACATTAGGATTCTCTTTTAAAGCTGTTCCTTAAAACACTAGTGCTTAGGAAATCTATTGGAGGCAGAAGCAGTCAAGGGTAGCCTAGGGTTAGGTTTAGGCTTAGGGTTAGGCTTAGGGTACGGCTTAGGGTACGGGTTCGGGGAGGGGTGCGGGTACGGCGTAGGGTATGGGTTAGGGTTAGGGTTAGGGTTAGTGTTAGGGTTAGGGCTCAGTTTAGGGTACGG
Source organism: Balaenoptera borealis (assembly GCF_965194805.1). Lineage (NCBI taxonomy): Eukaryota > Metazoa > Chordata > Mammalia > Artiodactyla > Balaenopteridae > Balaenoptera > Balaenoptera borealis. The sequence goes on along the minus strand of NW_028123900.1, from coordinate 835,978 downwards.
GTTAGGATTAGGGTACTTGTTAGGGTTAGGGTAGGGGTTAGGGTTAGGGTACACGTTAGGGTTAGAGTAGTTATTAAACCTATCCCACTCTCTAGATACCCCTTAGCACGTAAAGGAATATTATTTGGGGGTCCAGCCATGGAGAAGAGTTTAGACACTAGGATAAGATAAGGAACACACCCATTATAAAGAAATCACATTAGGATTCTCTTTTTAAGTTGTTCCTTAAAACACTAGTGCTTAGGAAATCTATTGGAGGCAGAAGCAGTCAAGGGTAGCCTAGGGTTAGGGTTAGGCTTAGGTTTAGGGTTAGGGTACGGCTTAGGGTACGGGTTCGGGGAGGGGTGCGGGTACGGCGTAGGGTATGGGTTAGTGTTAGGGTTAGGGTTAGTGTTAGGGTTAGGGCTCGGTTTAGGGTACGGGTTAGGATTAGGGTACGTGTTAGGGTTAGGGTAGGGGTTAGGGATAGGGTACGCGTTAGGGTTAGGGTAGGGGTTAGGTTTAGGGTACGCGTTAGGGTTAGGGTAGTTATTAAACCTATCCCACTCTCTAGATACCCGTTAGCACGTAAAGGAATATTATTTGGGGGTCCAGCCATGGAGAAGAGTTTGGACACTAGGATAAGATAAGGAACACACCCATTATAAAGAAATCACATTAGGATTCTCTTTTTAAGCTGTTCCTTAAAACACTAGTGCTTAGGAAATCTATTGGAGGCAGAAGCAGTCAAGGGTAGCCTAGGGTTAGGGTTAGGCTTAGGGTTAGGCTTAGGGTACGGCTTAGGGTACGGGTTCGGGGAGGGGTGCGGGTACGGCGTAGGGTATGGGTTAGGGTTAGGGTTAGGGTTAGTGTTAGGGTTAGAGCTCGGTTTAGGGTACGGGTTAGGATTAGGGTACGTGTTAGGGTTAGGGTAGGGGTTAGGGTTAGGGTACGCGTTAGGGTTAGGGTAGTTATTAAACCTATCCCACTCTCTAGATACCCCTTAGCACGTAAAGGAATATTATTTGGGGGTCCAGCCATGGAGAAGAGTTTAGACACTGGGATAAGATAAGGAACACACCCATTATAAAGAAATCACATTAGCATTCTCTTTTTAAGCTGTTCCTTAAAACACTAGTGCTTAGGAAATCTATTGGAGGCAGAAGCAGTCAAGGGTAGCCTAGGGTTAGGGTTAGGCTCAGGGTTAGGGTTAGGGTACGGATTAGGGTACGGGTTCGGGGAGGGGTGCGGGTATGGCGTAGGGTATGGGTTAGGGTTAGGGTTAGGGTTAGTGTTAGGGTTAGGGCTCGGTTTAGGGTACGGGTTAGGAATAGGGTACGTGTTAGGGTTAGGGTAGGGGTTAGGGTTAGGGTACACGTTAGGGTTAGAGTAGTTATTAAACCTATCCCACTCTCTAGATACCCCTTAGCACGTAAAGGAATATTATTTGGGGGTCCAGCCATGGAGAAGAGTTTAGACACTAGGATAAGATAAGGAACACACCCATTATAAAGAAATCACATTAGGATTCTCTTTTTAAGCTGTTCTTTAAAACACTAGTGCTTAGGAAATGTATTGGAGGCAGAAGCAGTCAAGGGTAGCCTAGGGTTAGGGTTAGGCTTAGGGTTAGGCTTAGGATACGGCTTAGGGTACGGGTTCGGGGAGGGGTTCGAGTACGGCGTAGGGTATGGGTTAGGGTTAGGGTTAGGGTTAGTGTTAGGGTTAGGGCTCGGTTTATGGTACGGGTTAGGATTAGGGTACGTGTTAGGGTTAGGGTAGGGGTTAGGGTTAGGGTACGCGTTAGGGTTAGGGTAGTTATTAAACCTATCCCACTCTCTAGATACCCCTTAGCACGTAAAGGAATATTATTTGGGGGTCCAGCCATGGAGAAGAGTTTAGACACTAGGATAAGATAAGGAACACACCCATTATAAAGAAATCACATTAGGATTCTCTTTTTAAGCTGTTCCTTAAAACACTAGTGCTTAGGAAATCTATTGGAGGCAGAAGCAGTCAAGGGTAGCCTAGGGTTAGGGTTAGGCTTAGGTTTAGGGTTAGGGTACGGCTTAGGGTACGGTTTCGGGGAGGGGTGCGGGTACGGCGTAGGGTATGGGTTAGGGTTAGGGTTAGGGTTAGTGTTAGGGTTAGGGCTCGGTTTAGGGTATGGGTTAGGAATAGGGTACGTGTTAGGGTTAGGGTAGGGGTTAGGGTTAGGGTACGCGTTAGGGTTAGGGTAGTTATTAAACCTATCCCACTCTCTAGATACCCCTTAGCACGTAAAGGAATATTATTTGGGGGTCCAGCCATGGAGAAGAGTTTAGACACTAGGATAAGAAAAGGAACACACCCATTATAAAGAAATCACATTAGGATTCTCTTTTTAAGCTGTTCCTTAAAACACTAGTGCTTAGGAAATCTATTGGAGGCAGAAGCAGTCAAGGGTAGCCTAGGGTTAGGGTTAGGCTTAGGGTTAGGCTTAGGGTACGGCTTAGGGTACGGGTTCGGGGAGGGGTGCGGGTACGGCGTAGGGTATGGGTTAGGGTTAGGGTTAGGGTTAGTGTTAGGGTTAGGGCTCAGTTTAGGGTACGGGTTAGGATTAGGCTACGTGTTAGGGTTAGGGTAGGGGTTAGGGTTAGGGTACGCGTTAGGGTTAGGGTAGTTATTAAACCTATCCCACTCTCTAGATACCCCTTAGCACGTAAAGGAATATTATTTGGGGGTCCAGCCATGGAGAAGAGTTTAGACACTAGGATAAGATAAGGAACACACCCATTATAAAGAAATCACATTAGGATTCTCTTTTTAAGCTGTTCCTTAAAACACTAGTGCTTAGGAAATCTATTGGAGGCAGAAGCAGTCAAGGGTAGCCTAGGGTTAGGGTTAGGCTTAGGGTTAGGGTCAGGGTACGGCTTAGGGTACGGGTTCGGGGAGGGGTGCGGGTACGGCGTAGGGTATGGGTTAGGGTTAGTGTTAGGGTTAGGGCTCGTTTTACGGTACGGGTTAGGAATAGGGTACGTGTTAGGGTTAGGGTAGGGGTTAGGGTTAGGGTACGCGTTAGGGTTAGGGTAGTTATTAAACCTATCCCACTCTCTAGATACCCCTTAGCACGTAAAGGAATATTATTTGGGGGTCCAGCCATGGAGAAGAGTTTAGACACTGGGATAAGATAAGGAACACACCCATTATAAAGAAATCACATTAGGATTCTCTTTTAAAGCTGTTCCTTAAAACACTAGTGCTTAGGAAATCTATTGGAGGCAGAAGCAGTCAAGGGTAGCCTAGGGTTAGGTTTAGGCTTAGGGTTAGGCTTAGGGTACGGCTTAGGGTACGGGTTCGGGGAGGGGTGCGGGTACGGCGTAGGGTATGGGTTAGGGTTAGGGTTAGGGTTAGTGTTAGGGTTAGGGCTCAGTTTAGGGTACGGGTTAGGATTAGGGTACTTTTTAGGGTTAGGGTAGGGGTTAGGGTTAGGGTACGCGTTAGGGTTAGGGTAGTTATTAAACCTATCCCACTCTCTAGATACCCCTTAGCACGTAAAGGAATATTATTTGGGGGTCCAGCCATGGAGAAGAGTTTAGACACTAGGATAAGATAAGGAACACACCCATTATAAAGAAATCACATTAGGATTCTCTTTTTAAGCTGTTCCTTAAAACACTAGTGCTTAGGAAATCTATTGGAGGCACAAGCAGTCAAGGGTAGCCTAGGGTTAGGGTTAGGCTCAGGGTTAGGCTTAGGTTACGGCGTAGGGTACGGGTTCGGGGAGGGGTTCGGGTACGGTGTAGGGTATGGGTTAGGGTTAGGGTTAGGGTTAGTGTTAGGGTTAGGGCTCGTTTTAGGGTACGTGTTAGGATTAGGGTACGTGTTAGGGTTAGGGTAGGGGTTAGGGTTAGGGTACGCGTTAGGGTTAGGGTAGTTATTAAACCTATCCCACTCTCTAGATACCCTTTAGCACGTAAAGGAATATTATTTGGGGGTCCAGCCATGGAGAAGAGATTAGACACTAGGATAAGATAAGGAACACACCCATTATAAAGAAATCACATTAGGATTCTCTTTTTAAGCTGTTCCTTAAAACACTAGTGCTTAGGAAATCTATTGGAGGCAGAAGCAGTCAAGGGTAGCCTAGGGTTAGGGTTAGGCTTAGGGTTAGGCTTAGGGTACGGCTTAGGGTACGGGTTCGGGGAGGGGTTCGAGTACGGCGTAGGGTATGGGTTAGGGTTAGGGTTAGGGTTAGTGTTAGGGTTAGGGCTCGTTTTAGGGTACGTGTTAGGATTAGGGTACGTGTTAGGGTTAGGGTAGGGGTTAGGGTTAGGGTACGCATTAGGGTTAGGGTAGTTATTAAACCTATCCCACCCTCTAGATACCCCTTAGCACGTAAAGGAATATTATTTGGGGGTCCAGCCATGGAGAAGAGTTTAGACACTAGGATAAGATAAGGAACACACCCATTATAAAGAAATCACACAAGGATTCTCTTTTTAAGCTGTTCCTTAAAACACTAGTGCTTAGGAAATCTATTGGAGGCAGAAGCATTCAAGGGTAGCCAAGGGTTAGGGTTAGGCTTAGGGTTACGGTTAGGGTATGGCTTAGGGTACGGGTTCGGGGAGGGGTGCGGGTACGGCGTAGGGTATGGGTTAGGGTTAGGGTTAGGGTTAGTGTTAGGGTTAGGTCTCGGTTTAGGGTACGGGTTAGGAATAGGGTACGTGTTAGGGTTAGTGTAGGGGTTAGGGTTAGGGTACGCGTTAGGGTTAGGGTAGTTATTAAACCTATCCCACTCTCTAGACACCCCTTAGCACGTAAAGGAATATTATTTGGGGGTTCAGCCATGGAGAAGAGTTTAGACACTGGGATAAGATAAGGAACACACCCATTATAAAGAAATCACATTAGGATTCTCTTTTTAAGCTGTTCCTTAAAACAGTAGTGCTTAGGAAATCTCTTGGAGGCAGAAGCAGTCAATGGTAGCCTAGGGTTAGGTTTAGGCTTAGGGTTAGGCTTAGGGTACGGCTTAGGGTACGGGTTCGGGGAGGGGTGCGGGTACGGCATAGGGTATGGGTTAGGGTTAGGGTTAGTGTTAGGGTTAGGGCTCGGTTTAGGGTACGGGTTAGGATTAGGGTACGTGTTAGGGTTAGGGTAGGGGTTAGGGTTAGGGTACGCGTTAGGGTTAGGGTAGATATTAAACCTATCCCACTCTCTAGATACCCCTTAGCACGTAAAGGAATATTATTTGGGGGTCCAGCCATGGAGAAGAGTTTAGACACTAGGATAAGATAAGGAACACACCCATTATAAAGAAATCACATTAGGATTCTCTTTTTAAGCTGTTCCTTAAAACACTAGTGCTTAGGAAATCTATCGGAGGCAGAAGCAGTCAAGGGTAGCCTAGGGTTAGGGTTAGGCTTAGGGTTAGGGTCAGGGTACCGCTTAGGGTACGGGTTCGGGGAGGGGTGCGGGTACGGCGTAGGGTATGGGTTAGGGTTAGGGTTAGGTTTAGTGTTAGGGTTAGGGCTCGGTTTAGGGTACGGGTTGGGAATAGGGTACGTGTTAGGGTTAGGGTAGGGGTTAGGGTTAGGGTACGCGTTAGGGTTAGGGTAGTTATTAAACCTATCCCACTCTCTAGATACCCCTTAGCACGTAAAGGAATATTATTTGGGGGTCCAGCCATGGAGAAGAGTTTAGAAACTAGGATAAGATAAGGAACACACCCATTATAAAGAAATCACATTAGGATTCTCTTTTTAAGCTGTTCCTTAAAACACTAGTGGTTAGGAAATCTATTGGAGGCAGAAGCAGTCAAGGGTAGCCTAGGGTTAGGGTTAGGCTTAGGGTTAGGCTTAGGGTACGGCTTAGGGTACGGGTTCGGGGAGGGGTGCGGGTACGGCGTAGGGTATGGGTTGGGGTTAGGGTTCGGGTTAGTGTTAGGGTTAGGGCTCGGTTTAGGGTACGGCTTAGGATTAGGGTACGTGTTAGGGTTAGGGTATGGATTAGGGTAAGGGTACGCGTTAGGGTTAGGGTAGTTATTAAACCTATCCCACTCTCAAGATACCCCTTAGCACGTAAAGGAATATTATTTGGGGGTCCAGCCATGGAGAAGAGTTTAGACACTAGGATAACATAAGGAACACACCCATTATAAAGAAATCACATTAGGATTCTCTTTTTAAGCTGTTCCTTAAAACACTAGTGCTTAGGAAATCTATTGGAGGCAGAAGCAGTCAAGGGTAGCCTAGGGTTAGGGTTAGGCTTAGGGTTAGGCTTAGGGTACGGCTTAGGGTACGGGTTCGGGGAGGGGTGCGGGTACGGCGTAGGGTATGGGTTAGGGTTAGGGTTAGGGTTAGTGTTAGGGTTAGGGCTCGGTTTAGGGTACGGTTTAGGATTAGGGTACGTGTTAGGGTTAGGGTAGGGGTTAGGGTTAGGGTACGCGTTAGGGTTAGGGTAGTTATTAAACCTATCCCACTCTCTAGATACCCGTTAGCACGTAAAGGAATATTATTTGGGGGTCCAGCCATGGAGAAGAGTTTGGACACTAGGATAAGATAAGGAACACACCCATTATAAAGAAATCACATTAGGATTCTCTTTTTAAGCTGTTCCTTAAAACACTAGTGCTTAGGAAATCTATTGGAGGCAGAAGCAGTCAAGGGTAGCCTAGGGTTAGGGTTAGGCTTAGGGTTAGGCTTAGGGTACGGCTTAGGGTACGGGTTCGGGGAGGGGTGCGGGTACGGCGTAGGGTATGGGTTAGGGTTAGGGTTAGGGTTAGTGTTAGGGTTAGAGCTCGGTTTAGGGTACGGGTTAGGATTAGGGTACGTGTTAGGGTTAGGGTAGGGGTTAGGGTTAGGGTACGCGTTAGGGTTAGGGTAGTTATTAAACCTATCCCACTCTCTAGATACCCCTTAGCACGTAAAGGAATATTATTTGGGGGTCCAGCCATGGAGAAGAGTTTAGACACTGGGATAAGATAAGGAACACACCCATTATAAAGAAATCACATTAGCATTCTCTTTTTAAGCTGTTCCTTAAAACACTAGTGCTTAGGAAATCTATTGGAGGCAGAAGCAGTCAAGGGTAGCCTAGGGTTAGGGTTAGGCTCAGGGTTAGGGTTAGGGTACGGATTAGGGTACGGGTTCGGGGAGGGGTGCGGGTATGGCGTAGGGTATGGGTTGGGTTAGGGTTAGGGTTAGTGTTAGGGTTAGGGCTCGGTTTAGGGTACGGGTTAGGAATAGGGTACGTGTTAGGGTTAGGGTAGGGGTTAGGGTTAGGGTACACGTTAGGGTTAGAGTAGTTATTAAACCTATCCCACTCTCTAGATACCCCTTAGCACGTAAAGGAATATTATTTGGGGGTCCAGCCATGGAGAAGAGTTTAGACACTAGGATAAGATAAGGAACACACCCATTATAAAGAAATCACATTAGGATTCTCTTTTTAAGCTGTTCTTTAAAACACTAGTGCTTAGGAAATGTATTGGAGGCAGAAGCAGTCAAGGGTAGCCTAGGGTTAGGGTTAGGCTTAGGGTAAGGCTTAGGATACGGCTTAGGGTACGGGTTCGGGGAGGGGTTCGAGTACGGCGTAGGGTATGGGTTAGGGTTAGGGTTAGGGTTAGTGTTAGGGTTAGGGCTCGGTTTATGGTACGGGTTAGGATTAGGGTACGTGGTAGGGTTAGGGTAGGGGTTAGGGTTAGGGTACGCGTTAGGGTTAGGGTAGTTATTAAACCTATCCCACTCTCTAGATACCCCTTAGCACGTAAAGGAATATTATTTGGGGGTCCAGCCATGGAGAAGAGTTTAGACACTAGGATAAGATAAGGAACACACCCATTATAAAGAAATCACATTAGGATTCTCTTTTTAAGCTGTTCCTTAAAACACTAGTGCTTAGGAAATCTATTGGAGGCAGAAGCAGTCAAGGGTAGCCTAGGGTTAGGGTTAGGCTTAGGTTTAGGGTTAGGGTACGGCTTAGGGTACGGTTTCGGGGAGGGGTGCGGGTACGGCGTAGGGTATGGGTTAGGGTTAGGGTTAGGGTTAGTGTTAGGGTTAGGGCTCGGTTTAGGGTATGGGTTAGGAATAGGGTACGTGTTAGGGTTAGGGTAGGGGTTAGGGTTAGGGTACGCGTTAGGGTTAGGGTAGTTATTAAACCTATCCCACTCTCTAGATACCCCTTAGCACGTAAAGGAATATTATTTGGGGGTCCAGCCATGGAGAAGAGTTTAGACACTAGGATAAGAAAAGGAACACACCCATTATAAAGAAATCACATTAGGATTCTCTTTTTAAGCTGTTCCTTAAAACAGTAGTGCTTAGGAAATCTATTGGAGGCAGAAGCAGTCAAGGGTAGCCTAGGGTTAGGGTTAGGCTTAGGGTTAGGCTTAGGGTACGGCTTAGGGTACGGGTTCATGGAGGGGTGCGGGTACGGCGTAGGGCATGGGTTAGGGTTAGGGTTAGGGTTAGTGTTAGGGTTAGGGCTCGGTTTAGGGTACGGGTTAGGAATAGGGTACGTGTTAGGGTTAGGATAGGGGTTAGGGTTAGGGTACGCGTTAGGGTTAGAGTAGTTATTAAACCTATCCCACTCTCTAGACACCCCTTAGCACGTAAAGGAATATTATTTGGGGGTTCAGCCATGGAGAAGAGTTTACACACTGGGATAAGATAAGGAACACACCCATTATAAAGAAATGACATTAGGATTCTCTTTTTAAGCTGTTCCTTAAAACACTAGTGCTTAGGAAATCTATTGGAGGCAGAAGCAGTCAAGGGTAGCCTAGGGTTAGGGTTAGGCTCAGGGTTAGGCTTAGGGTACGGCCTAGGGTACGGGTTCGGGGAGGGGTTCGGTTATGGCGTAGGGTATGGGTTAGGGTTAGGGTTAGGGTTAGTGTTAGGGTTAGGGCTCGGTTTAGGGTACGGGCTAGGATTAGGGTACGTGTTAGGGTTAGGGTAGTGGTTAGGGATAGGGTACGCGTTAGGGTTAGTGTAGGGGTTAGGGTTAGGGTACGCGTTAGGTTTAGGGTAGTTATTAAACCTATCCCACTCTCTAGATACCCCTTAGCACGTAAAGGAATATTATTTGGGGGTCCAGCCATGGAGAAGAGTTTAGACACTAGGATATGATAAGGAACACACCCATTATAAAGAAATCACACAAGGATTCTCTTTTTAAGCTGTTCCTTAAAACACTAGTTCTTAGGAAATCTATTGGAAGCAGAAGCAGTCAAGGGTAGCCTAGGGTTAGGCTCAGGCTTAGGGTTAGGCTTAGGGGACGGTTTAGGGTACGGGTTTGGGGTAGGGGTTCGGGTACGGCGTAGGGTATGGGTTAGGATTAGGGTTAGGGTTAGGGTTAGGGCTCGGTTTAGGGTACGGCTTAGGATTAGGGTACGTGTTAGGGTTAGGGTAGGGGTTAGGGTTAGGGTACACTTTAGGGTTAGGGTAGTTATTAAACCTATCCCACTCTCTAGATACCCCTTAGCACATAAAGGAATATTATTTGGGGGTCCAGCCATGGAGAAGAGTTTAGACACTAGGATAAGATAAGGAAGACACCCAGTATTAAGAAATCACATTAGGATTCTCTTTTTAAGCTGTTCCTTAAAACACTAGTGCTTAGGAAATCTATTGGAGGCAGAAGCAGTCAAGGGTAGCCTAGGGTTAGGGTTAGGCTTAGGGTTAGGCTTAGGGTACGGCTTAGGGTACGGGTTCGGGGAGGGGTGCGGGTACGGCGTAGGGTATGGGTTAGGGTTAGGGTTAGGGTTAGTGTTAGGGTTAGGGCTCGGTTTAGGGTACGGGTTAGGATTAGGGTACGTGTTAGGGTTAGGGTAGGGGTTAGGGTTAGGGTACGCTTTTGGGTTAGGGTAGTTATTAAACCTATCCCACTCTCTAGATACCCCTTAGCACGTAAAGGAATATTATTTGGGGGTCCAGCCATGGAGAAGAGTTTAGACACTAGGATAAGATAAGGAACACACCCATTATAAAGAAATCACATTAGGATTCTCTTTTTAAGCTGTTCCTTAAAACACTAGTGCTTAGGAAATCTATTGGAGGCAGAAGCAGTCAAGGGTAGCCTAGGGTTAGGGTTAGGCTTAGGGTTAGGGTCAGGGTACGGCTTAGGGTACGGGTTCGGGGAGGGGTGCGGGTACGGCGTAGGGTATGGGTTAGGGTTAGGGTTAGGGTTAGTGTTAGGGTTAGGGCTCGGTTTAGGGTACGGGTTAGGAATAGGGTACGTGTTAGGGTTAGGTTAGGGGTTAGGGTTAGGGTACGCGTTAGGGTTAGGGTAGTTATTAAACCTATCCCACTCTCTAGATACCCCTTAGCACGTAAAGGAATATTATTTGGGGGTCCAGCCATGGAGAAGAGTTTACACACTGGGATAAGATAAGGAACACACCCATTATAAAGAAATCACATTAGGATTCTCTTTTAAAGCTGTTCCTTAAAACACTAGTGCTTAGGAAATCTATTGGAGGCAGAATTAGTCAAGGGTAGCCTAGGGTTAGGGTTAGGATTAGGGTTAGGCTTAGGGTACGGCTTAGGGTACGGGTTCGGGGAGGGGTGCGGGTACGGCGTAGGGTATGGGTTAGGGTTAGGGTTAGGGTTAGTGTTAGGGTTAGGGCTCAGTTTAGGGTACGGGTTAGGATTAGGCTACGTGTTAGGGTTAGGGTAGGGGTTAGGGTTAGGGTACGCGTTAGGGTTAGGGTAGTTATTAAACCTATCCCACTCTCTAGATACCCCTTAGCACGTAAAGGAATATTATTTGGGGGTCCAGCCATGGAGAAGAGTTTAGACACTAGGATAAGATAAGGAACACACCCATTATAAAGAAATCACATTAGGATTCTCTTTTTAAGCTGTTCCTTAAAACACTAGTGCTTAGGAAATCTATTGGAGGCAGAAGCAGTCAAGGGTAGCCTAGGGTTAGGGTTAGGCTTAGGGTTAGGGTCAGGGTACGGCTTAGGGTACGGGTTCGGGGAGGGGTGCGGGTACGGCGTAGGGTATGGGTTAGGGTTAGTGTTAGGGTTAGGGCTCGTTTTACGGTACGGGTTAGGAATAGGGTACGTGTTAGGGTTAGGGTAGGGGTTAGGGTTAGGGTACGCGTTAGGGTTAGGGTAGTTATTAAACCTATCCCACTCTCTAGATACCCCTTAGCACGTAAAGGAATATTATTTGGGGGTCCAGCCATGGAGAAGAGTTTAGACACTGGGATAAGATAAGGAACACACCCATTATAAAGAAATCACATTAGGATTCTCTTTTAAAGCTGTTCCTTAAAACACTAGTGCTTAGGAAATCTATTGGAGGCAGAAGCAGTCAAGGGTAGCCTAGGGTTAGGTTTAGGCTTAGGGTTAGGCTTAGGGTACGGCTTAGGGTACGGGTTCGGGGAGGGGTGCGGGTACGGCGTAGGGTATGGGTTAGGGTTAGGGTTAGGGTTAGTGTTAGGGTTAGGGCTCGGTTTAGGGTATGGGTTAGGAATAGGGTACGTGTTAGGGTTAGGGTAGGGGTTAGGGTTAGGGTACGCGTTAGGGTTAGGGTAGTTATTAAACCTATCCCACTCTCTAGATACCCCTTAGCACGTAAAGGAATATTATTTGGGGGTCCAGCCATGGAGAAGAGTTTAGACACTAGGATAAGAAAAGGAACACACCCATTATAAAGAAATCACATTAGGATTCTCTTTTTAAGCTGTTCCTTAAAACAGTAGTGCTTAGGAAATCTATTGGAGGCAGAAGCAGTCAAGGGTAGCCTAGGGTTAGGGTTAGGCTTAGGGTTAGGCTTAGGGTACGGCTTAGGGTACGGGTTCATGGAGGGGTGCGGGTACGGCGTAGGGCATGGGTTAGGGTTAGGGTTAGGGTTAGTGTTAGGGTTAGGGCTCGGTTTAGGGTACGGGTTAGGAATAGGGTACGTGTTAGGGTTAGGATAGGGGTTAGGGTTAGGGTACGCGTTAGGGTTAGAGTAGTTATTAAACCTATCCCACTCTCTAGACACCCCTTAGCACGTAAAGGAATATTATTTGGGGGTTCAGCCATGGAGAAGAGTTTACACACTGGGATAAGATAAGGAACACACCCATTATAAAGAAATGACATTAGGATTCTCTTTTTAAGCTGTTCCTTAAAACACTAGTGCTTAGGAAATCTATTGGAGGCAGAAGCAGTCAAGGGTAGCCTAGGGTTAGGGTTAGGCTCAGGGTTAGGCTTAGGGTACGGCCTAGGGTACGGGTTCGGGGAGGGGTTCGGTTATGGCGTAGGGTATGGGTTAGGGTTAGGGTTAGGGTTAGTGTTAGGGTTAGGGCTCGGTTTAGGGTACGGGTTAGGATTAGGGTACGTGTTAGGGTTAGGGTAGTGGTTAGGGATAGGGTACGCGTTAGGGTTAGGGTAGGGGTTAGGGTTAGGGTACGCGTTAGGTTTAGGGTAGTTATTAAACCTATCCCACTCTCTAGATACCCCTTAGCACGTAAAGGAATATTATTTGGGGGTCCAGCCATGGAGAAGAGTTTAGACACTAGGATATGATAAGGAACACACCCATTATAAAGAAATCACACAAGGATTCTCTTTTTAAGCTGTTCCTTAAAACACTAGTTCTTAGGAAATCTATTGGAAGCAGAAGCATTCAAGGGTAGCCTAGGGTTAGGCTCAGGCTTAGGGTTAGGCTTAGGGGACGGTTTAGGGTACGGGTTTGGGGTAGGGGTTCGGGTACGGCGTAGGGTATGGGTTAGGATTAGGGTTAGGGTTAGGGTTAGGGCTCGGTTTAGGGTACGGCTTAGGATTAGGGTACGTGTTAGGGTTAGGGTAGGGGTTAGGGTTAGGGTACACTTTAGGGTTAGGGTAGTTATTAAACCTATCCCACTCTCTAGATACCCCTTAGCACATAAAGGAATATTATTTGGGGGTCCAGCCATGGAGAAGAGTTTAGACACTAGGATAAGATAAGGAAGACACCCAGTATTAAGAAATCACATTAGGATTCTCTTTTTAAGCTGTTCCTTAAAACACTAGTGCTTAGGAAATCTATTGGAGGCAGAAGCAGTCAAGGGTAGCCTAGGGTTAGGGTTAGGCTTAGGGTTAGGCTTAGGGTACGGCTTAGGGTACGGGTTCGGGGAGGGGTGCGGGTACGGCGTAGGGTATGGGTTAGGGTTAGGGTTAGGGTTAGTGTTAGGGTTAGGGCTCGGTTTAGGGTACGGGTTAGGATTAGGGTACGTGTTAGGGTTAGGGTAGGGGTTAGGGTTAGGGTACGCTTTTGGGTTAGGGTAGTTATTAAACCTATCCCACTCTCTAGATACCCCTTAGCACGTAAAGGAATATTATTTGGGGGTCCAGCCATGGAGAAGAGTTTAGACACTAGGATAAGATAAGGAACACACCCATTATAAAGAAATCACATTAGGATTCTCTTTTTAAGCTGTTCCTTAAAACACTAGTGCTTAGGAAATCTATTGGAGGCAGAAGCAGTCAAGGGTAGCCTAGGGTTAGGGTTAGGCTTAGGGTTAGGGTCAGGGTACGGCTTAGGGTACGGGTTCGGGGAGGGGTGCGGGTACGGCGTAGGGTATGGGTTAGGGTTAGGGTTAGGGTTAGTGTTAGGGTTAGGGCTCGGTTTAGGGTACGGGTTAGGAATAGGGTACGTGTTAGGGTTAGGTTAGGGGTTAGGGTTAGGGTACGCGTTAGGGTTAGGGTAGTTATTAAACCTATCCCACTCTCTAGATACCCCTTAGCACGTAAAGGAATATTATTTGGGGGTCCAGCCATGGAGAAGAGTTTACACACTGGGATAAGATAAGGAACACACCCATTATAAAGAAATCACATTAGGATTCTCTTTTAAAGCTGTTCCTTAAAACACTAGTGCTTAGGAAATCTATTGGAGGCAGAATTAGTCAAGGGTAGCCTAGGGTTAGGGTTAGGCTTAGGGTTAGGCTTAGGGTACGGCTTAGGGTACGGGTTCGGGGAGGGGTGCGGGTACGGCGTAGGGTATGGGTTAGGGTTAGGGTTAGGGTTAGTGTTAGGGTTAGGGCTCAGTTTAGGGTACGGGTTAGGATTAGGCTACGTGTTAGGGTTAGGGTAGGGGTTAGGGTTAGGGTACGCGTTAGGGTTAGGGTAGTTATTAAACCTATCCCACTCTCTAGATACCCCTTAGCACGTAAAGGAATATTATTTGGGGGTCCAGCCATGGAGAAGAGTTTAGACACTAGGATAAGATAAGGAACACACCCATTATAAAGAAATCACATTAGGATTCTCTTTTTAAGCTGTTCCTTAAAACACTAGTGCTTAGGAAATCTATTGGAGGCAGAAGCAGTCAAGGGTAGCCTAGGGTTAGGGTTAGGCTTAGGGTTAGGGTCAGGGTACGGCTTAGGGTACGGGTTCGGGGAGGGGTGCGGGTACGGCGTAGGGTATGGGTTAGGGTTAGTGTTAGGGTTAGGGCTCGTTTTACGGTACGGGTTAGGAATAGGGTACGTGTTAGGGTTAGGGTAGGGGTTAGGGTTAGGGTACGCGTTAGGGTTAGGGTAGTTATTAAACCTATCCCACTCTCTAGATACCCCTTAGCACGTAAAGGAATATTATTTGGGGGTCCAGCCATGGAGAAGAGTTTAGACACTGGGATAAGATAAGGAACACACCCATTATAAAGAAATCACATTAGGATTCTCTTTTAAAGCTGTTCCTTAAAACACTAGTGCTTAGGAAATCTATTGGAGGCAGAAGCAGTCAAGGGTAGCCTAGGGTTAGGTTTAGGCTTAGGGTTAGGCTTAGGGTACGGCTTAGGGTACGGGTTCGGGGAGGGGTGCGGGTACGGCGTAGGGTATGGGTTAGGGTTAGGGTTAGGGTTAGTGTTAGGGTTAGGGCTCAGTTTAGGGTACGGGTTAGGATTAGGGTACTTGTTAGGGTTAGGGTAGGGGTTAGGGTTAGGGTACACGTTAGGGTTAGAGTAGTTATTAAACCTATCCCACTCTCTAGATACCCCTTAGCACGTAAAGGAATATTATTTGGGGGTCCAGCCATGGAGAAGAGTTTAGACACTAGGATAAGATAAGGAACACACCCATTATAAAGAAATCACATTAGGATTCTCTTTTTAAGTTGTTCCTTAAAACACTAGTGCTTAGGAAATCTATTGGAGGCAGAAGCAGTCAAGGGTAGCCTAGGGTTAGGGTTAGGCTTAGGTTTAGGGTTAGGGTACGGCTTAGGGTACGGGTTCGGGGAGGGGTGCGGGTACGGCGTAGGGTATGGGTTAGTGTTAGGGTTAGGGTTAGTGTTAGGGTTAGGGCTCGGTTTAGGGTACGGGTTAGGATTAGGGTACGTGTTAGGGTTAGGGTAGGGGTTAGGGATAGGGTACGCGTTAGGGTTAGGGTAGGGGTTAGGTTTAGGGTACGCGTTAGGGTTAGGGTAGTTATTAAACCTATCCCACTCTCTAGATACCCGTTAGCACGTAAAGGAATATTATTTGGGGGTCCAGCCATGGAGAAGAGTTTGGACACTAGGATAAGATAAGGAACACACCCATTATAAAGAAATCACATTAGGATTCTCTTTTTAAGCTGTTCCTTAAAACACTAGTGCTTAGGAAATCTATTGGAGGCAGAAGCAGTCAAGGGTAGCCTAGGGTTAGGGTTAGGCTTAGGGTTAGGCTTAGGGTACGGCTTAGGGTACGGGTTCGGGGAGGGGTGCGGGTACGGCGTAGGGTATGGGTTAGGGTTAGGGTTAGGGTTAGTGTTAGGGTTAGAGCTCGGTTTAGGGTACGGGTTAGGATTAGGGTACGTGTTAGGGTTAGGGTAGGGGTTAGGGTTAGGGTACGCGTTAGGGTTAGGGTAGTTATTAAACCTATCCCACTCTCTAGATACCCCTTAGCACGTAAAGGAATATTATTTGGGGGTCCAGCCATGGAGAAGAGTTTAGACACTGGGATAAGATAAGGAACACACCCATTATAAAGAAATCACATTAGCATTCTCTTTTTAAGCTGTTCCTTAAAACACTAGTGCTTAGGAAATCTATTGGAGGCAGAAGCAGTCAAGGGTAGCCTAGGGTTAGGGTTAGGCTCAGGGTTAGGGTTAGGGTACGGATTAGGGTACGGGTTCGGGGAGGGGTGCGGGTATGGCGTAGGGTATGGGTTAGGGTTAGGGTTAGGGTTAGTGTTAGGGTTAGGGCTCGGTTTAGGGTACGGGTTAGGAATAGGGTACGTGTTAGGGTTAGGGTAGGGGTTAGGGTTAGGGTACACGTTAGGGTTAGAGTAGTTATTAAACCTATCCCACTCTCTAGATACCCCTTAGCACGTAAAGGAATATTATTTGGGGGTCCAGCCATGGAGAAGAGTTTAGACACTAGGATAAGATAAGGAACACACCCATTATAAAGAAATCACATTAGGATTCTCTTTTTAAGCTGTTCTTTAAAACACTAGTGCTTAGGAAATGTATTGGAGGCAGAAGCAGTCAAGGGTAGCCTAGGGTTAGGGTTAGGCTTAGGGTTAGGCTTAGGATACGGCTTAGGGTACGGGTTCGGGGAGGGGTTCGAGTACGGCGTAGGGTATGGGTTAGGGTTAGGGTTAGGGTTAGTGTTAGGGTTAGGGCTCGGTTTATGGTACGGGTTAGGATTAGGGTACGTGTTAGGGTTAGGGTAGGGGTTAGGGTTAGGGTACGCGTTAGGGTTAGGGTAGTTATTAAACCTATCCCACTCTCTAGATACCCCTTAGCACGTAAAGGAATATTATTTGGGGGTCCAGCCATGGAGAAGAGTTTAGACACTAGGATAAGATAAGGAACACACCCATTATAAAGAAATCACATTAGGATTCTCTTTTTAAGCTGTTCCTTAAAACACTAGTGCTTAGGAAATCTATTGGAGGCAGAAGCAGTCAAGGGTAGCCTAGGGTTAGGGTTAGGCTTAGGTTTAGGGTTAGGGTACGGCTTAGGGTACGGTTTCGGGGAGGGGTGCGGGTACGGCGTAGGGTATGGGTTAGGGTTAGGGTTAGGGTTAGTGTTAGGGTTAGGGCTCGGTTTAGGGTATGGGTTAGGAATAGGGTACGTGTTAGGGTTAGGGTAGGGGTTAGGGTTAGGGTACGCGTTAGGGTTAGGGTAGTTATTAAACCTATCCCACTCTCTAGATACCCCTTAGCACGTAAAGGAATATTATTTGGGGGTCCAGCCATGGAGAAGAGTTTAGACACTAGGATAAGAAAAGGAACACACCCATTATAAAGAAATCACATTAGGATTCTCTTTTTAAGCTGTTCCTTAAAACACTAGTGCTTAGGAAATCTATTGGAGGCAGAAGCAGTCAAGGGTAGCCTAGGGTTAGGGTTAGGCTTAGGGTTAGGCTTAGGGTACGGCTTAGGGTACGGGTTCATGGAGGGGTGCGGGTACGGCGTAGGGCATGGGTTAGGGTTAGGGTTAGGGTTAGTGTTAGGGTTAGGGCTCGGTTTAGGGTACGGGTTAGGAATAGGGTACGTGTTAGGGTTAGGATAGGGGTTAGGGTTAGGGTACGCGTTAGGGTTAGAGTAGTTATTAAACCTATCCCACTCTCTAGACACCCCTTAGCACGTAAAGGAATATTATTTGGGGGTTCAGCCATGGAGAAGAGTTTACACACTGGGATAAGATAAGGAACACACCCATTATAAAGAAATCACATTAGGATTCTCTTTTTAAGCTGTTCCTTAAAACACTAGTGCTTAGGAAATCTATTGGAGGCAGAAGCAGTCAAGGGTAGCCTAGGGTTAGGGTTAGGCTCAGGGTTAGGCTTAGGGTACGGCCTAGGGTACGGGTTCGGGGAGGGGTTCGGTTATGGCGTAGGGTATGGGTTAGGGTTAGGGTTAGGGTTAGTGTTAGGGTTAGGGCTCGGTTTAGGGTACGGGTTAGGATTAGGGTACGTGTTAGGGTTTGGGTAGTGGTTAGGGATAGGGTACGCGTTAGGGTTAGGGTAGGGGTTAGGGTTAGGGTACGCGTTAGGTTTAGGGTAGTTATTAAACCTATCCCACTCTCTAGATACCCCTTAGCACGTAAAGGAATATTATTTGGGGGTCCAGCCATGGAGAAGAGTTTAGACACTAGGATAAGATAAGGAACACACCCATTATAAAGAAATCACATTAGGATTCTCTTTTTAAGCTGTTCCTTATAACACTAGTGCTTAGGAAATCTACTGGAGGCAGAAGCAGTCAAGGGTAGCCTAGGGTTAGGGTTAGGCTTAGGGTTAGGGTTAGGGTACGGCTTAGGGTACGGGTTCGGGGAGGGGTGCGGGTACGGTGTAGGGTATGGGTTAGGGTTAGGGTTAGGGTTAGTGTTAGGGTTAGGGCTCGGTTTAGGGTATGGTTAGGAATAGGGTACGTGTTAGGGTTAGGGTAGGGGTTAGGGTACGCGTTAGGGTTAGGGTAGTTATTAAACCTATCCCACTCTCTAGATACCCCTTAGCACGTAAAGGAATATTATTTGGGGGTCCAGCCATGGAGAAGAGTTTAGACAGTAGGATAAGATAAGGAACACACCCATTATAAAGAAATCACACAAGGATTCTCTTTTTAAGCTGTTCCTTAAAACACTAGTGCTTAGGAAATCTATTGGAAGCAGAAGCAGTCAAGGGTAGCCTAGGGTTAGGGTCAGGCTTAGGGTTAGGCTTAGGGGACGGCTTAGGGTACGGGTTTGGGGTAGGGGTTCGGGTACGGCGTAGGGTATGGGTTAGGGTTAGGGTTAGGGTTAGTGTTAGGGTTAGGGCTCGGTTTAGGGTACGGCTTAGGATTAGGGTACGTGTTAGGGTTAGGGTAGGGGTTAGGGTTAGGGTACACGTTAGGGTTAGGGTAGTTATTAAACCTATCCCACTCTCTAGATACCCCTTAGCACGTAAAGGAATATTATTTGGGGGTCCAGCCATGGAGAAGAGTTTAGACACTAGGATAAGATAAGGAACACACCCATTATAAAGAAATCACATTAGGATTCTCTTTTTAAGCTGTTCCTTAAAACACTAGTGCTTAGGAAATCTATTGGAGGCAGAAGCAGTCAAGGGTAGCCTAGGGTTAGGGTTAGGCTTAGGGTTAGGCTTAGGGTACGACTTAGGGTACGGGTTCGGGGAGGGGTTCGGGTACGGCGTAGGGTATGGGTTAGGGTTAGGGTTAGGGTTAGTATTAGGGTTAGGGCTCGGTTTAGGGTACGGGTTAGGATTAGGGTACGTGTCAGGGTTATGGTAGGGGTTAGGGTTAGGGTACGCGTTAGTGTTAGGGTAGTTATTAAACCTATCCCACTCTCTAGATACCCGTTAGCACGTAAAGGAATATTATTTGGGGGTCCAGCCATGGAGAAGAGTTTAGACACTAGGATAAGATAAGGAACACACCCATTATAAAGAAATCACATTAGGATTCTCTTTTTAAGCTGTTCCTTAAAACACTAGTGCTTAGGAAATCTATTGGAGGCAGAAGCAGTCAAGGGTAGCCTAGGGTTAGGGTTAGGCTTAGGGTTAGCGTCAGGGTACGGCTTAGGGTACGGGTTCGGGGAGGGGTGCGGGTACGGCGTAGGGTATGGGTTAGGGTTAGTGTTAGGGTTAGGGCTCGTTTTACGGTACGGGTTAGGAATAGGGTACGTGTTAGGGTTAGGGTAGGGGTTAGGGTTAGGGTACGCGTTAGGGTTAGGGTAGTTATTAAACCTATCCCACTCTCTAGATACCCCTTAGCACGTAAAGGAATATTATTTGGGGGTCCAGCCATGGAGAAGAGTTTAGACACTGGGATAAGATAAGGAACACACCCATTATAAAGAAATCACATTAGGATTCTCTTTTAAAGCTGTTCCTTAAAACACTAGTGCTTAGGAAATCTATTGGAGGCAGAAGCAGTCAAGGGTAGCCTAGGGTTAGGTTTAGGCTTAGGGTTAGGCTTAGGGTACGGCTTAGGGTACGGGTTCGGGGAGGGGTGCGGGTACGGCGTAGGGTATGGGTTAGGGTTAGGGTTAGGGTTAGTGTTAGGGTTAGGGCTCAGTTTAGGGTACGGGTTAGGATTAGGGTACTTGTTAGGGTTAGGGTAGGGGTTAGGGTTAGGGTACGCGTTAGGGTTAGGGTAGTTATTAAACCTATCCCACTCTCTAGATACCCCTTAGCACGTAAAGGAATATTATTTGGGGGTCCAGCCATGGAGAAGAGTTTAGACACTAGGATAAGATAAGGAACACACCCATTATAAAGAAATCACATTAGGATTCTCTTTTTAAGCTGTTCCTTAAAACACTAGTGCTTAGGAAATCTATTGGAGGCACAAGCAGTCAAGGGTAGCCTAGGGTTAGGGTTAGGCTCAGGGTTAGGCTTAGGTTACGGCGTAGGGTACGGGTTCGGGGAGGGGTTCGGGTACGGTGTAGGGTATGGGTTAGGGTTAGGGTTAGGGTTAGTGTTAGGGTTAGGGCTCGTTTTAGGGTACGGGTTAGGATTAGGGTACGTGTTAGGGTTAGGGTAGGGGTTAGGGTTAGGGTACGCGTTAGGGTTAGGGTATTTATTAAACCTATCCCACTCTCTAGATACCCTTTAGCACGTAAAGGAATATTATTTGGGGGTCCAGCCATGGAGAAGAGATTAGACACTAGGATAAGATAAGGAACACACCCATTATAAAGAAATCACATTAGGATTCTCTTTTTAAGCTGTTCCTTAAAACACTAGTGCTTAGGAAATCTATTGGAGGCAGAAGCAGTCAAGGGTAGCCTAGGGTTAGGGTTAGGCTTAGGGTTAGGCTTAGGGTACGGCTTAGGGTACGGGTTCGGGGAAGGGTGCGGGTACGGCGTAGGGTATGGGTTAGGGTTAGGGTTAGGATTAGTGTTAGGGTTAGGGCTCGGTTTAGGGTACGGGTTAGGATTAGGGTACGTGTTAGGGTTAGGGTAGGGGTTAGGGTTAGGGTACGCATTAGGGTTAGGGTAGTTATTAAACCTATCCCACTCTCTAGATACCCCTTAGCACGTAAAGGAATATTATTTGGGGGTCCAGCCATGGAGAAGAGTTTAGACACTAGTATAAGATAAGGAACACACCCATTATAAAGAAATCACATTAGGATTCTCTTTTTAAGCTGTTCCTTAAAACACTAGTGCTTAGGAAATCTATTGGAGGCAGAAGCATTCAAGGGTAGCCAAGGGTTAGGGTTAGGCTTAGGGTTACGGTTAGGGTATGGCTTAGGGTACGGGTTCGGGGAGGGGTGCGGGTACGGCGTAGGGTATGGGTTAGGGTTAGGGTTAGGGTTAGTGTTAGGGTTAGGTCTCGGTTTAGGGTACGGGTTAGGATTAGGGTACGTGTTAGGGTTAGGGTAGGGGTTAGGGTTAGGGTACGCGTTAGGGTTAGGGTAGATATTAAACCTATCCCACTCTCTAGATACCCCTTAGCACGTAAAGGAATATTATTTGGGGGTCCAGCCATGGAGAAGAGTTTAGACACTAGGATAAGATAAGGAACACACCCATTATAAAGAAATCACATTAGGATTCTCTTTTTAAGCTGTTCCTTAAAACACTAGTGCTTAGGAAATCTATTGGAGGCAGAAGCAGTCAAGGGTAGCCTAGGGTTAGGGTTAGGCTTAGGGTTAGGGTCAGGGTACCGCTTAGGGTACGGGTTCGGGGAGGGGTGCGGGTACGGCGTAGGGTATGGGTTAGGGTTAGGGTTAGGGTTAGTGTTAGGGTTAGGGCTCGGTTTAGGGTACGGGTTGGGAATAGGGTACGTGTTAGGGTTAGGGTAGGGGTTAGGGTTAGGGTACGCGTTAGGGTTAGGGTAGTTATTAAACCTATCCCACTCTCTAGATACCCCTTAGCACGTAAAGGAATATTATTTGGGGGTCCAGCCATGGAGAAGAGTTTAGAAACTAGGATAAGATAAGGAACACACCCATTATAAAGAAATCACATTAGGATTCTCTTTTTAAGCTGTTCCTTAAAACACTAGTGGTTAGGAAATCTATTGGAGGCAGAAGCAGTCAAGGGTAGCCTAGGGTTAGGGTTAGGCTTAGGGTTAGGCTTAGGGTACGGCTTAGGGTATGGGTTCGGGGAGGGGTGCGGGTACGGCGTAGGGTATGGGTTGGGGTTAGGGTTAGGGTTAGTGTTAGGGTTAGGGCTCGGTTTAGGGTACGGCTTAGGATTAGGGTACGTGTTTGGGTTAGGGTATGGATTAGGGTAAGGGTACGCGTTAGGGTTAGGGTAGTTATTAAACCTATCCCACTCTCAAGATACCCCTTAGCACGTAAAGGAATATTATTTGGGGGTCCAGCCATGGAGAAGAGTTTAGACACTAGGATAAGATAAGGAACACACCCATTATAAAGAAATCACATTAGGATTCTCTTTTTAAGCTGTTCCTTAAAACACTAGTGCTTAGGAAATCTATTGGAGGCAGAAGCAGTCAAGGGTAGCCTAGGGTTAGGGTTAGGCTTAGGGTTAGGCTTAGGGTACGGCTTAGGGTACGGGTTCGGGGAGGGGTGCGGGTACGGCGTAGGGTATGGGTTAGGGTTAGGGTTAGGGTTAGTGTTAGGGTTAGGGCTCGGTTTAGGGTACGGGTTAGGATTAGGGTACGTGTTAGGGTTAGGGTAGGGGTTAGGGTTAGGGTACGCGTTAGGGTTAGGGTAGTTATTAAACCTATCCCACTCTCTAGATACCCCTTAGCACGTAAAGGAATATTATTTGGGGGTCCAGCCATGGAGAAGAGTTTGGACACTAGGATAAGATAAGGAACACACCCATTATAAAGAAATCACATTAGGATTCTCTTTTTAAGCTGTTCCTTAAAACACTAGTGCTTAGGAAATCTATTGGAGGCAGAAGCAGTCAAGGGTAGCCTAGGGTTAGGGTTAGGCTTAGGGTTAGGCTTAGGGTACGGCTTAGGGTACGGGTTCGGGGAGGGGTGCGGGTACGGCGTAGGGTATGGGTTAGGGTTAGGGTTAAGGTTAGTGTTAGGGTTAGGGCTCGGTTTAGGGTACGGGTTAGGATTAGGGTACGTGTTAGGGTTAGGGTAGGGGTTAGGGTTAGGGTACGCGTTAGGGTTAGGGTAGTTATTAAACCTATCCCACTCTCTAGATACCCCTTAGCACGTAAAGGAATATTATTTGGGGGTCCAGCCATGGAGAAGAGTTTAGACACTGGGATAAGATAAGGAACACACCCATTATAAAGAAATCACATTAGGATTCTCTTTTTAAGCTGTTCCTTAAAACACTAGTGCTTAGGAAATCTATTGGAGGCAGAAGCAGTCAAGGGTAGCCTAGGGTTAGGGTTAGGCTCAGGGTTAGGGTTAGGGTACGGATTAGGGTACGGGTTCGGGGAGGGGTGCGGGTATGGCGTAGGGTATGGGTTAGGGTTAGGGTTAGGGTTAGTGTTAGGGTTAGGGCTCGGTTTAGGGTACGGGTTAGGAATAGGGTACGTGTTAGGGTTAGGGTAGGGGTTAGGGTTAGGGTACACGTTAGGGTTAGAGTAGTTATTAAACCTATCCCACTCTCTAGATACCCCTTAGCACGTAAAGGAATATTATTTAGGGGTCCAGCCATGGAGAAGAGTTTAGACACTAGGATAAGATAAGGAACACACCCATTATAAAGAAATCACATTAGGATTCTCTTTTTAAGTTGTTCCTTAAAACACTAGTGCTTAGGAAATCTATTGGAGGCAGAAGCAGTCAAGGGTAGCCTAGGGTTAGGGTTAGGCTTAGGTTTAGGGTTAGGGTACGGCTTAGGGTACGGGTTCGGGGAGGGGTGCGGGTACGGCGTAGGGTATGGGTTAGGGTTAGGGTTAGGGTTAGTGTTAGGGTTAGGGCTCGGTTTAGGGTACGGGTTAGGATTAGGGTACGTGTTAGGGTTAGGGTAGGGGTTAGGGATAGGGTACGCGTTAGGGTTAGGGTAGTTATTAAACCTATCCCACTCTCTAGATACCCCTTAGCACGTGAAGGAATATTATTTGGGGGTCCAGCCATGGAGAAGAGTTTAGACACTGGGATAAGATAAGGAACACACCCATTATAAAGAAATCACATTAGGATTCTCTTTTTAAGCTGTTCCTTAAAACACTAGTGCTTAGGAAATCTATTGGAGGCAGAAGCAGTCAAGGGTAGCCTAGGGTTAGGGTTAGGCTCAGGGTTAGGGTTAGGGTACGGATTAGGGTACGGGTTCGGGGAGGGGTGCGGGTATGGCGTAGGGTATGGGTTAGGGTTAGGGTTAGGGTTAGTGTTAGGGTTAGGGCTCGGTTTAGGGTACGGGTTAGGAATAGGGTACGTGTTAGGGTTAGGGTAGGGGTTAGGGTTAGGGTACACGTTAGGGTTAGAGTAGTTATTAAACCTATCCCACTCTCTAGATACCCCTTAGCACGTAAAGGAATATTATTTGGGGGTCCAGCCATGGAGAAGAGTTTAGACACTAGGATAAGATAAGGAACACACCCATTATAAAGAAATCACATTAGGATTCTCTTTTTAAGTTGTTCCTTAAAACACTAGTGCTTAGGAAATCTATTGGAGGCAGAAGCAGTCAAGGGTAGCCTAGGGTTAGGGTTAGGCTTAGGTTTAGGGTTAGGGTACGGCTTAGGGTACGGGTTCGGGGAGGGGTGCGGGTACGGCGTAGGGTATGGGTTAGGGTTAGGGTTAGGGTTAGTGTTAGGGTTAGGGCTCGGTTTAGGGTACGGGTTAGGATTAGGGTACGTGTTAGGGTTAGGGTAGGGGTTAGGGATAGGGTACGCGTTAGGGTTAGGGTAGGGGTTAGGTTTAGGGTACGCGTTAGGGTTAGGGTAGTTATTAAACCTATCCCACTCTCTAGATACCCGTTAGCACGTAAAGGAATATTATTTGGGGGTCCAGCCATGGAGAAGAGTTTGGACACTAGGATAAGATAAGGAACACACCCATTATAAAGAAATCACATTAGGATTCTCTTTTTAAGCTGTTCCTTAAAACACTAGTGCTTAGGAAATCTATTGGAGGCAGAAGCAGTCAAGGGTAGCCTAGGGTTAGGGTTAGGCTTAGGGTTAGGCTTAGGGTACGGCTTAGGGTACGGGTTCGGGGAGGGGTGCGGGTACGGCGTAGGGTATGGGTTAGGGTTAGGGTTAGGGTTAGTGTTAGGGTTAGAGCTCGGTTTAGGGTACGGGTTAGCATTAGGGTACGTGTTAGGGTTAGGGTAGGGGTTAGGGTTAGGGTATGCGTTAGGGTTAGGGTAGTTATTAAACCTATCCCACTCTCTAGATACCCCTTAGCACGTAAAGGAATATTATTTGGGGGTCCAGCCATGGAGAAGAGTTTAGACACTGTGATAAGATAAGGAACACACCCATTATAAAGAAATCACATTAGCATTCTCTTTTTAAGCTGTTCCTTAAAACACTAGTGCTTAGGAAATCTATTGGAGGCAGAAGCAGTCAAGGGTAGCCTAGGGTTAGGGTTAGGCTCAGGGTTAGGGTTAGGGTACGGATTAGGGTACGGGTTCGGGGAGGGGTGCGGGTATGGCGTAGGGTATGGGTTAGGGTTAGGGTTAGGGTTAGTGTTAGGGTTAGGGCTCGGTTTAGGGTACGGGTTAGGAATAGGGTACGTGTTAGGGTTAGGGTAGGGGTTAGGGTTAGGGTACACGTTAGGGTTAGAGTAGTTATTAAACCTATCCCACTCTCTAGATACCCCTTAGCACGTAAAGGAATATTATTTGGGGGTCCAGCCATGGAGAAGAGTTTAGACACTAGGATAAGATAAGGAACACACCCATTATAAAGAAATCACATTAGGATTCTTTTTTTAAGCTGTTCTTTAAAACACTAGTGCTTAGGAAATGTATTGGAGGCAGAAGCAGTCAAGGGTAGCCTAGGGTTAGGGTTAGGCTTAGGGTTAGGCTTAGGATACGGCTTAGGGTACGGGTTCGGGGAGGGGTTCGAGTACGGCGTAGGGTATGGGTTAGGGTTAGGGTTAGGGTTAGTGTTAGGGTTAGGGCTCGGTTTATGGTACGGGTTAGGATTAGGGTACGTGTTAGGGTTAGGGTAGGGGTTAGGGTTAGGGTACGCGTTAGGGTTAGGGTAGTTATTAAACCTATCCCACTCTCTAGATACCCCTTAGCACGTAAAGGAATATTATTTGGGGGTCCAGCCATGGAGAAGAGTTTAGACACTAGGATAAGATAAGGAACACACCCATTATAAAGAAATCACATTAGGATTCTCTTTTTAAGCTGTTCCTTAAAACACTAGTGCTTAGGAAATCTATTGGAGGCAGAAGCAGTCAAGGGTAGCCTAGGGTTAGGGTTAGGCTTAGGGTTAGGGTTAGGGTACGGCTTAGGGTACGGTTTCGGGGAGGGGTGCGGGTACGGCGTAGGGTATGGGTTAGGGTTAGGGTTAGGGTTAGTGTTAGGGTTAGGGCTCGGTTTAGGGTATGGGTTAGGAATAGGGTACGTGTTAGGGTTAGGGTAGGGGTTAGGGTTAGGGTACGCGTTAGGGTTAGGGTAGTTATTAAACCTATCCCACTCTCTAGATACCCGTTAGCACGTAAAGGAATATTATTTGGGGGTCCAGCCATGGAGAAGAGTTTGGACACTAGGATAAGATAAGGAACACACCCATTATAAAGAAATCACATTAGGATTCTCTTTTTAAGCTGTTCCTTAAAACACTAGTGCTTAGGAAATCTATTGGAGGCAGAAGCAGTCAAGGGTAGCCTAGGGTTAGGGTTAGGCTTAGGGTTAGGCTTAGGGTACGGCTTAGGGTACGGGTTCATGGAGGGGTGCGGGTACGGCGTAGGGCATGGGTTAGGGTTAGGGTTAGGGTTAGTGTTAGGGTTAGGGCTCGGTTTAGGGTACGGGTTAGGAATAGGGTACGTGTTAGGGTTAGGATAGGGGTTAGGGTTAGGGTACGCGTTAGGGTTAGAGTAGTTATTAAACCTATCCCACTCTCTAGACACCCCTTAGCACGTAAAGGAATATTATTTGGGGGTTCAGCCATGGAGAAGAGTTTACACACTGGGATAAGATAAGGAACACACCCATTATAAAGAAATCACATTAGGATTCTCTTTTTAAGCTGTTCCTTAAAACACTAGTGCTTAGGAAATCTATTGGAGGCAAAAGCAGTCAAGGGTAGCCTAGGGTTAGGGTTAGGCTCAGGGTTAGGCTTAGGGTACGGCCTAGGGTACGGGTTCGGGGAGGGGTTCGGTTATGGCGTAGGGTATGGGTTAGGGTTAGGGTTAGGGTTAGTGTTAGGGTTAGGGCTCGGTTTAGGGTACGGGTTAGGATTAGGGTACGTGTTAGGGTTAGGGTAGTGGTTAGGGATAGGGTACGCGTTAGGGTTAGGGTAGGGGTTAGGGTTAGGGTACGCGTTAGGTTTAGGGTAGTTATTAAACCTATCCCACTCTCTAGATACCCCTTAGCACGTAAAGGAATATTATTTGGGGGTCCAGCCATGGAGAAGAGTTTAGACACTAGGATAAGATAAGGAACACACCCATTATAAAGAAATCACATTAGGATTCTCTTTTTAAGCTGTTCCTTAAAACACTAGTGCTTAGGAAATCTATTGGAGGCAGAAGCAGTCAAGGGTAGCCTAGGGTTAGGGTTAGGCTTAGGGTTAGGGTTAGGGTACGGCTTAGGGTACGGGTTCGGGGAGGGGTGCGGGTACGGTGTAGGGTATGGGTTAGGGTTAGGGTTAGGGTTAGTGTTAGGGTTAGGGCTCGGTTTAGGGTATGGTTAGGAATAGGGTACGTGTTAGGGTTAGGGTAGGGGTTAGGGTACGCTTTAGGGTTAGGGTAGTTATTAAACCTATCCCACTCTCTAGATACCCCTTAGCACGTAAAGGAATATTATTTGGGGGTCCAGCCATGGAGAAGAGTTTAGACAGTAGGATAAGATAAGGAACACACCCATTATAAAGAAATCACACAAGGATTCTCTTTTTAAGCTGTTCCTTAAAACACTAGTGCTTAGGAAATCTATTGGAAGCAGAAGCAGTCAAGGGTAGCCTAGGGTTAGGGTCAGGCTTAGGGTTAGGCTTAGGGGACGGCTTAGGGTACGGGTTTGGGGTAGGGGTTCGGGTACGGCGTAGGGTATGGGTTAGGGTTAGGGTTAGGGTTAGTGTTAGGGTTAGGGCTCGGTTTAGGGTACGGCTTAGGATTAGGGTACGTGTTAGGGTTAGGGTAGGGGTTAGGGTTAGGGTACACGTTAGGGTTAGGGTAGTTATTAAACCTATCCCACTCTCTAGATACCCCTTAGCACGTAAAGGAATATTATTTGGGGGTCCAGCCATGGAGAAGAGTTTAGACACTAGGATAAGATAAGGAACACACCCATTATAAAGAAATCACATTAGGATTCTCTTTTTAAGCTGTTCCTTAAAACACTAGTGCTTAGGAAATCTATTGGAGGCAGAAGCAGTCAAGGGTAGCCTAGGGTTAGGGTTAGGCTTAGGGTTAGGCTTAGGGTACGGCTTAGGGTACGGGTTCGGGGAGGGGTTCGGGTACGGCGTAGGGTATGGGTTAGGGTTAGGGTTAGGGTTAGTATTAGGGTTAGGGCTCGGTTTAGGGTACGGGTTAGGATTAGGGTACGTGTCAGGGTTATGGTAGGGGTTAGGGTTAGGGTACGCGTTAGTGTTAGGGTAGTTATTAAACCTATCCCACTCTCTAGATACCCGTTAGCACGTAAAGGAATATTATTTGGGGGTCCAGCCATGGAGAAGAGTTTAGACACTAGGATAAGATAAGGAACACACCCATTATAAAGAAATCACATTAGGATTCTCTTTTTAAGCTGTTCCTTAAAACACTAGTGCTTAGGAAATCTATTGGAGGCAGAAGCAGTCAAGGGTAGCCTAGGGTTAGGGTTAGGCTTAGGGTTAGGCTTAGTGTACGGCTTAGGGTACGGGTTCAGGGAGGGGTTCGGGTACGGCGTAGGGTATGGGTTAGGGTTAAGGTTAGGGTTAGTGTTACGGTTAGGGCTCGGTTTAGGGTACGGTTTAGGATTAGGGTACGTGTTAGGGTTACGGTAGGGGTTAGGGTTAGGGTACGCGTTAGGGTTAGGGTAGTCATTAAAACTACTCCACTCTCTACATACCCCTTAGCACGTAAAGGAATATTATTTGGGGGTCCAGCCATGGAGAAGAATTTAGACACTAGGATAAGATAAGGAACACACCCATTATAAAGAAATCACATTAGGATTCTCTTTTTAAGCTGTTCCTTAAAACACTAGTGCTTAGGAAATCTATTGGAGGCAGAAGCAGTCAAGGGTAGCCTAGGGTTAGGGTTAGGCTTAGGGTTAGGGTTAGGGTACGGCTTAGGGTACGGGTTCAGGGAGGGGTTCGGGTACGGCGTAGTGTATGGGTTAGGGTTAGGGTTAGGGTTAGTATTAGGGTAAGGGCTCGGTTTAGGGTACGGGTTAGGATTAGGGTACGTGTTAGGGTTAGGGTAGGGGTTAGGGTTAGGGTACGCGTTAGGGTTAGCGTAGTTATTAAACCTATCTCAGTCTCTAGATACCCCTTAGCACGTAAAGGAATACTATTTGGGGGTCCAGCCATGGAGAAGAGTTTAGACACTAGGATAAGATAAGGAACACACCCATTATAAAGAAATCACATTAGGATTCTCTTTTTAAGCTGTTCCTTAAAACACTAGTGCTTAGGAAATCTATTGGAGGCAGAAGCAGTCAAGGGTAGCCTAGGGTTAGGGTTAGGCTTAGGGTTAGGCTTAGGGTACGGCTTAGGGTACGGGTTCATGGAGGGGTGCGGGTACGGCGTAGGGCATGGGTTAGGGTTAGGGTTAGGGTTAGTGTTAGGGTTAGGGCTCGGTTTAGGGTACGGGTTAGGAATAGGGTACGTGTTAGGGTTAGGATAGGGGTTAGGGTTAGGGTACGCGTTAGGGTTAGAGTAGTTATTAAACCTATCCCACTCTCTAGACACCCCTTAGCACGTAAAGGAATATTATTTGGGGGTTCAGCCATGGAGAAGAGTTTACACACTGGGATAAGATAAGGAACACACCCATTATAAAGAAATCACATTAGGATTCTCTTTTTAAGCTGTTCCTTAAAACACTAGTGCTTAGGAAATCTATTGGAGGCAGAAGCAGTCAAGGGTAGCCTAGGGTTAGGGTTAGGCTCAGGGTTAGGCTTAGGGTACGGCCTAGGGTACGGGTTCGGGGAGGGGTTCGGTTATGGCGTAGGGTATGGGTTAGGGTTAGGGTTAGGGTTAGTGTTAGGGTTAGGGCTCGGTTTAGGGTACGGGTTAGGATTAGGGTACGTGTTAGGGTTTGGGTAGTGGTTAGGGATAGGGTACGCGTTAGGGTTAGGGTAGGGGTTAGGGTTAGGGTACGCGTTAGGTTTAGGGTAGTTATTAAACCTATCCCACTCTCTAGATACCCCTTAGCACGTAAAGGAATATTATTTGGGGGTCCAGCCATGGAGAAGAGTTTAGACACTAGGATAAGATAAGGAACACACCCATTATAAAGAAATCACATTAGGATTCTCTTTTTAAGCTGTTCCTTATAACACTAGTGCTTAGGAAATCTATTGGAGGCAGAAGCAGTCAAGGGTAGCCTAGGTTTAGGGTTAGGCTTAGGGTTAGGGTTAGGGTACGGCTTAGGGTACGGGTTCGGGGAGGGGTGCGGGTACGGTGTAGGGTATGGGTTAGGGTTAGGGTTAGGGTTAGTGTTAGGGTTAGGGCTCGGTTTAGGGTATGGTTAGGAATAGGGTACGTGTTAGGGTTAGGGTAGGGGTTAGGGTACGCGTTAGGGTTAGGGTAGTTATTAAACCTATCCCACTCTCTAGATACCCCTTAGCACGTAAAGGAATATTATTTGGGGGTCCAGCCATGGAGAAGAGTTTAGACAGTAGGATAAGATAAGGAACACACCCATTATAAAGAAATCACACAAGGATTCTCTTTTTAAGCTGTTCCTTAAAACACTAGTGCTTAGGAAATCTATTGGAAGCAGAAGCAGTCAAGGGTAGCCTAGGGTTAGGGTCAGGCTTAGGGTTAGGCTTAGGGGACGGCTTAGGGTACGGGTTTGGGGTAGGGGTTCGGGTACGGCGTAGGGTATGGGTTAGGGTTAGGGTTAGGGTTAGTGTTAGGGTTAGGGCTCGGTTTAGGGTACGGCTTAGGATTAGGGTACGTGTTAGGGTTAGGGTAGGGGTTAGGGTTAGGGTACACGTTAGGGTTAGGGTAGTTATTAAACCTATCCCACTCTCTAGATACCCCTTAGCACGTAAAGGAATATTATTTGGGGGTCCAGCCATGGAGAAGAGTTTAGACACTAGGATAAGATAAGGAACACACCCATTATAAAGAAATCACATTAGGATTCTCTTTTTAAGCTGTTCCTTAAAACACTAGTGCTTAGGAAATCTATTGGAGGCAGAAGCAGTCAAGGGTAGCCTAGGGTTAGGGTTAGGCTTAGGGTTAGGCTTAGGGTACGGCTTAGGGTACGGGTTCGGGGAGGGGTTCGGGTACGGCGTAGGGTATGGGTTAGGGTTAGGGTTAGGGTTAGTATTAGGGTTAGGGCTCGGTTTAGGGTACGGGTTAGGATTAGGGTACGTGTCAGGGTTATGGTAGGGGTTAGGGTTAGGGTACGTGTTAGTGTTAGGGTAGTTATTAAACCTATCCCACTCTCTAGATACCCGTTAACACGTAAAGGAATATTATTTGGGGGTCCAGCCATGGAGAAGAGTTTAGACACTAGGATAAGATAAGGAACACACCCATTATAAAGAAATCACATTAGGATTCTCTTTTTAAGCTGTTCCTTAAAACACTAGTGCTTAGGAAATCTATTGGAGGCAGAAGCAGTCAAGGGTAGCCTAGGGTTAGGGTTAGGCTTAGGGTTAGGGTCAGGGTACGGCTTAGGGTACGGGTTCGGGGAGGGGTGCGGGTACGGCGTAGGGTATGGGTTAGGGTTAGTGTTAGGGTTAGGGCTCGTTTTACGGTACGGGTTAGGAATAGGGTACGTGTTAGGGTTAGGGTAGGGGTTAGGGTTAGGGTACGCGTTAGGGTTAGGGTAGTTATTAAACCTATCCCACTCTCTAGATACCCCTTAGCACGTAAAGGAATATTATT
The DNA here is from genome assembly GCF_965194805.1 of Balaenoptera borealis. Taxonomy (NCBI): domain Eukaryota; kingdom Metazoa; phylum Chordata; class Mammalia; order Artiodactyla; family Balaenopteridae; genus Balaenoptera; species Balaenoptera borealis. Next base: position 804,010 of record NW_028123900.1, on the reverse strand, counting down.
TGGGGGTCCAGCCATGGAGAAGAGTTTAGACACTGGGATAAGATAAGGAACACACCCATTATAAAGAAATCACATTAGGATTCTCTTTTAAAGCTGTTCCTTAAAACACTAGTGCTTAGGAAATCTATTGGAGGCAGAAGCAGTCAAGGGTAGCCTAGGGTTAGGTTTAGGCTTAGGGTTAGGCTTAGGGTACGGCTTAGGGTACGGGTTCGGGGAGGGGTGCGGGTACGGCGTAGGGTATGGGTTAGGGTTAGGGTTAGGGTTAGTGTTAGGGTTAGGGCTCAGTTTAGGGTACGGGTTAGGATTAGGGTACTTGTTAGGGTTAGGGTAGGGGTTAGGGTTAGGGTACACGTTAGGGTTAGAGTAGTTATTAAACCTATCCCACTCTCTAGATACCCCTTAGCACGTAAAGGAATATTATTTGGGGGTCCAGCCATGGAGAAGAGTTTAGACACTAGGATAAGATAAGGAACACACCCATTATAAAGAAATCACATTAGGATTCTCTTTTTAAGTTGTTCCTTAAAACACTAGTGCTTAGGAAATCTATTGGAGGCAGAAGCAGTCAAGGGTAGCCTAGGGTTAGGGTTAGGCTTAGGTTTAGGGTTAGGGTACGGCTTAGGGTACGGGTTCGGGGAGGGGTGCGGGTACGGCGTAGGGTATGGGTTAGTGTTAGGGTTAGGGTTAGTGTTAGGGTTAGGGCTCGGTTTAGGGTACGGGTTAGGATTAGGGTACGTGTTAGGGTTAGGGTAGGGGTTAGGGATAGGGTACGCGTTAGGGTTAGGGTAGGGGTTAGGTTTAGGGTACGCGTTAGGGTTAGGGTAGTTATTAAACCTATCCCACTCTCTAGATACCCGTTAGCACGTAAAGGAATATTATTTGGGGGTCCAGCCATGGAGAAGAGTTTGGACACTAGGATAAGATAAGGAACACACCCATTATAAAGAAATCACATTAGGATTCTCTTTTTAAGCTGTTCCTTAAAACACTAGTGCTTAGGAAATCTATTGGAGGCAGAAGCAGTCAAGGGTAGCCTAGGGTTAGGGTTAGGCTTAGGGTTAGGCTTAGGGTACGGCTTAGGGTACGGGTTCGGGGAGGGGTGCGGGTACGGCGTAGGGTATGGGTTAGGGTTAGGGTTAGGGTTAGTGTTAGGGTTAGAGCTCGGTTTAGGGTACGGGTTAGGATTAGGGTACGTGTTAGGGTTAGGGTAGGGGTTAGGGTTAGGGTACGCGTTAGGGTTAGGGTAGTTATTAAACCTATCCCACTCTCTAGATACCCCTTAGCACGTAAAGGAATATTATTTGGGGGTCCAGCCATGGAGAAGAGTTTAGACACTGGGATAAGATAAGGAACACACCCATTATAAAGAAATCACATTAGCATTCTCTTTTTAAGCTGTTCCTTAAAACACTAGTGCTTAGGAAATCTATTGGAGGCAGAAGCAGTCAAGGGTAGCCTAGGGTTAGGGTTAGGCTCAGGGTTAGGGTTAGGGTACGGATTAGGGTACGGGTTCGGGGAGGGGTGCGGGTATGGCGTAGGGTATGGGTTAGGGTTAGGGTTAGGGTTAGTGTTAGGGTTAGGGCTCGGTTTAGGGTACGGGTTAGGAATAGGGTACGTGTTAGGGTTAGGGTAGGGGTTAGGGTTAGGGTACACGTTAGGGTTAGAGTAGTTATTAAACCTATCCCACTCTCTAGATACCCCTTAGCACGTAAAGGAATATTATTTGGGGGTCCAGCCATGGAGAAGAGTTTAGACACTAGGATAAGATAAGGAACACACCCATTATAAAGAAATCACATTAGGATTCTCTTTTTAAGCTGTTCTTTAAAACACTAGTGCTTAGGAAATGTATTGGAGGCAGAAGCAGTCAAGGGTAGCCTAGGGTTAGGGTTAGGCTTAGGGTTAGGCTTAGGATACGGCTTAGGGTACGGGTTCGGGGAGGGGTTCGAGTACGGCGTAGGGTATGGGTTAGGGTTAGGGTTAGGGTTAGTGTTAGGGTTAGGGCTCGGTTTATGGTACGGGTTAGGATTAGGGTACGTGTTAGGGTTAGGGTAGGGGTTAGGGTTAGGGTACGCGTTAGGGTTAGGGTAGTTATTAAACCTATCCCACTCTCTAGATACCCCTTAGCACGTAAAGGAATATTATTTGGGGGTCCAGCCATGGAGAAGAGTTTAGACACTAGGATAAGATAAGGAACACACCCATTATAAAGAAATCACATTAGGATTCTCTTTTTAAGCTGTTCCTTAAAACACTAGTGCTTAGGAAATCTATTGGAGGCAGAAGCAGTCAAGGGTAGCCTAGGGTTAGGGTTAGGCTTAGGTTTAGGGTTAGGGTACGGCTTAGGGTACGGTTTCGGGGAGGGGTGCGGGTACGGCGTAGGGTATGGGTTAGGGTTAGGGTTAGGGTTAGTGTTAGGGTTAGGGCTCGGTTTAGGGTATGGGTTAGGAATAGGGTACGTGTTAGGGTTAGGGTAGGGGTTAGGGTTAGGGTACGCGTTAGGGTTAGGGTAGTTATTAAACCTATCCCACTCTCTAGATACCCCTTAGCACGTAAAGGAATATTATTTGGGGGTCCAGCCATGGAGAAGAGTTTAGACACTAGGATAAGAAAAGGAACACACCCATTATAAAGAAATCACATTAGGATTCTCTTTTTAAGCTGTTCCTTAAAACACTAGTGCTTAGGAAATCTATTGGAGGCAGAAGCAGTCAAGGGTAGCCTAGGGTTAGGGTTAGGCTTAGGGTTAGGCTTAGGGTACGGCTTAGGGTACGGGTTCATGGAGGGGTGCGGGTACGGCGTAGGGCATGGGTTAGGGTTAGGGTTAGGGTTAGTGTTAGGGTTAGGGCTCGGTTTAGGGTACGGGTTAGGAATAGGGTACGTGTTAGGGTTAGGATAGGGGTTAGGGTTAGGGTACGCGTTAGGGTTAGAGTAGTTATTAAACCTATCCCACTCTCTAGACACCCCTTAGCACGTAAAGGAATATTATTTGGGGGTTCAGCCATGGAGAAGAGTTTACACACTGGGATAAGATAAGGAACACACCCATTATAAAGAAATCACATTAGGATTCTCTTTTTAAGCTGTTCCTTAAAACACTAGTGCTTAGGAAATCTATTGGAGGCAGAAGCAGTCAAGGGTAGCCTAGGGTTAGGGTTAGGCTCAGGGTTAGGCTTAGGGTACGGCCTAGGGTACGGGTTCGGGGAGGGGTTCGGTTATGGCGTAGGGTATGGGTTAGGGTTAGGGTTAGGGTTAGTGTTAGGGTTAGGGCTCGGTTTAGGGTACGGGTTAGGATTAGGGTACGTGTTAGGGTTTGGGTAGTGGTTAGGGATAGGGTACGCGTTAGGGTTAGGGTAGGGGTTAGGGTTAGGGTACGCGTTAGGTTTAGGGTAGTTATTAAACCTATCCCACTCTCTAGATACCCCTTAGCACGTAAAGGAATATTATTTGGGGGTCCAGCCATGGAGAAGAGTTTAGACACTAGGATAAGATAAGGAACACACCCATTATAAAGAAATCACATTAGGATTCTCTTTTTAAGCTGTTCCTTATAACACTAGTGCTTAGGAAATCTACTGGAGGCAGAAGCAGTCAAGGGTAGCCTAGGGTTAGGGTTAGGCTTAGGGTTAGGGTTAGGGTACGGCTTAGGGTACGGGTTCGGGGAGGGGTGCGGGTACGGTGTAGGGTATGGGTTAGGGTTAGGGTTAGGGTTAGTGTTAGGGTTAGGGCTCGGTTTAGGGTATGGTTAGGAATAGGGTACGTGTTAGGGTTAGGGTAGGGGTTAGGGTACGCGTTAGGGTTAGGGTAGTTATTAAACCTATCCCACTCTCTAGATACCCCTTAGCACGTAAAGGAATATTATTTGGGGGTCCAGCCATGGAGAAGAGTTTAGACAGTAGGATAAGATAAGGAACACACCCATTATAAAGAAATCACACAAGGATTCTCTTTTTAAGCTGTTCCTTAAAACACTAGTGCTTAGGAAATCTATTGGAAGCAGAAGCAGTCAAGGGTAGCCTAGGGTTAGGGTCAGGCTTAGGGTTAGGCTTAGGGGACGGCTTAGGGTACGGGTTTGGGGTAGGGGTTCGGGTACGGCGTAGGGTATGGGTTAGGGTTAGGGTTAGGGTTAGTGTTAGGGTTAGGGCTCGGTTTAGGGTACGGCTTAGGATTAGGGTACGTGTTAGGGTTAGGGTAGGGGTTAGGGTTAGGGTACACGTTAGGGTTAGGGTAGTTATTAAACCTATCCCACTCTCTAGATACCCCTTAGCACGTAAAGGAATATTATTTGGGGGTCCAGCCATGGAGAAGAGTTTAGACACTAGGATAAGATAAGGAACACACCCATTATAAAGAAATCACATTAGGATTCTCTTTTTAAGCTGTTCCTTAAAACACTAGTGCTTAGGAAATCTATTGGAGGCAGAAGCAGTCAAGGGTAGCCTAGGGTTAGGGTTAGGCTTAGGGTTAGGCTTAGGGTACGACTTAGGGTACGGGTTCGGGGAGGGGTTCGGGTACGGCGTAGGGTATGGGTTAGGGTTAGGGTTAGGGTTAGTATTAGGGTTAGGGCTCGGTTTAGGGTACGGGTTAGGATTAGGGTACGTGTCAGGGTTATGGTAGGGGTTAGGGTTAGGGTACGCGTTAGTGTTAGGGTAGTTATTAAACCTATCCCACTCTCTAGATACCCGTTAGCACGTAAAGGAATATTATTTGGGGGTCCAGCCATGGAGAAGAGTTTAGACACTAGGATAAGATAAGGAACACACCCATTATAAAGAAATCACATTAGGATTCTCTTTTTAAGCTGTTCCTTAAAACACTAGTGCTTAGGAAATCTATTGGAGGCAGAAGCAGTCAAGGGTAGCCTAGGGTTAGGGTTAGGCTTAGGGTTAGCGTCAGGGTACGGCTTAGGGTACGGGTTCGGGGAGGGGTGCGGGTACGGCGTAGGGTATGGGTTAGGGTTAGTGTTAGGGTTAGGGCTCGTTTTACGGTACGGGTTAGGAATAGGGTACGTGTTAGGGTTAGGGTAGGGGTTAGGGTTAGGGTACGCGTTAGGGTTAGGGTAGTTATTAAACCTATCCCACTCTCTAGATACCCCTTAGCACGTAAAGGAATATTATTTGGGGGTCCAGCCATGGAGAAGAGTTTAGACACTGGGATAAGATAAGGAACACACCCATTATAAAGAAATCACATTAGGATTCTCTTTTAAAGCTGTTCCTTAAAACACTAGTGCTTAGGAAATCTATTGGAGGCAGAAGCAGTCAAGGGTAGCCTAGGGTTAGGTTTAGGCTTAGGGTTAGGCTTAGGGTACGGCTTAGGGTACGGGTTCGGGGAGGGGTGCGGGTACGGCGTAGGGTATGGGTTAGGGTTAGGGTTAGGGTTAGTGTTAGGGTTAGGGCTCAGTTTAGGGTACGGGTTAGGATTAGGGTACTTGTTAGGGTTAGGGTAGGGGTTAGGGTTAGGGTACGCGTTAGGGTTAGGGTAGTTATTAAACCTATCCCACTCTCTAGATACCCCTTAGCACGTAAAGGAATATTATTTGGGGGTCCAGCCATGGAGAAGAGTTTAGACACTAGGATAAGATAAGGAACACACCCATTATAAAGAAATCACATTAGGATTCTCTTTTTAAGCTGTTCCTTAAAACACTAGTGCTTAGGAAATCTATTGGAGGCACAAGCAGTCAAGGGTAGCCTAGGGTTAGGGTTAGGCTCAGGGTTAGGCTTAGGTTACGGCGTAGGGTACGGGTTCGGGGAGGGGTTCGGGTACGGTGTAGGGTATGGGTTAGGGTTAGGGTTAGGGTTAGTGTTAGGGTTAGGGCTCGTTTTAGGGTACGGGTTAGGATTAGGGTACGTGTTAGGGTTAGGGTAGGGGTTAGGGTTAGGGTACGCGTTAGGGTTAGGGTATTTATTAAACCTATCCCACTCTCTAGATACCCTTTAGCACGTAAAGGAATATTATTTGGGGGTCCAGCCATGGAGAAGAGATTAGACACTAGGATAAGATAAGGAACACACCCATTATAAAGAAATCACATTAGGATTCTCTTTTTAAGCTGTTCCTTAAAACACTAGTGCTTAGGAAATCTATTGGAGGCAGAAGCAGTCAAGGGTAGCCTAGGGTTAGGGTTAGGCTTAGGGTTAGGCTTAGGGTACGGCTTAGGGTACGGGTTCGGGGAAGGGTGCGGGTACGGCGTAGGGTATGGGTTAGGGTTAGGGTTAGGATTAGTGTTAGGGTTAGGGCTCGGTTTAGGGTACGGGTTAGGATTAGGGTACGTGTTAGGGTTAGGGTAGGGGTTAGGGTTAGGGTACGCATTAGGGTTAGGGTAGTTATTAAACCTATCCCACTCTCTAGATACCCCTTAGCACGTAAAGGAATATTATTTGGGGGTCCAGCCATGGAGAAGAGTTTAGACACTAGTATAAGATAAGGAACACACCCATTATAAAGAAATCACATTAGGATTCTCTTTTTAAGCTGTTCCTTAAAACACTAGTGCTTAGGAAATCTATTGGAGGCAGAAGCATTCAAGGGTAGCCAAGGGTTAGGGTTAGGCTTAGGGTTACGGTTAGGGTATGGCTTAGGGTACGGGTTCGGGGAGGGGTGCGGGTACGGCGTAGGGTATGGGTTAGGGTTAGGGTTAGGGTTAGTGTTAGGGTTAGGTCTCGGTTTAGGGTACGGGTTAGGATTAGGGTACGTGTTAGGGTTAGGGTAGGGGTTAGGGTTAGGGTACGCGTTAGGGTTAGGGTAGATATTAAACCTATCCCACTCTCTAGATACCCCTTAGCACGTAAAGGAATATTATTTGGGGGTCCAGCCATGGAGAAGAGTTTAGACACTAGGATAAGATAAGGAACACACCCATTATAAAGAAATCACATTAGGATTCTCTTTTTAAGCTGTTCCTTAAAACACTAGTGCTTAGGAAATCTATTGGAGGCAGAAGCAGTCAAGGGTAGCCTAGGGTTAGGGTTAGGCTTAGGGTTAGGGTCAGGGTACCGCTTAGGGTACGGGTTCGGGGAGGGGTGCGGGTACGGCGTAGGGTATGGGTTAGGGTTAGGGTTAGGGTTAGTGTTAGGGTTAGGGCTCGGTTTAGGGTACGGGTTGGGAATAGGGTACGTGTTAGGGTTAGGGTAGGGGTTAGGGTTAGGGTACGCGTTAGGGTTAGGGTAGTTATTAAACCTATCCCACTCTCTAGATACCCCTTAGCACGTAAAGGAATATTATTTGGGGGTCCAGCCATGGAGAAGAGTTTAGAAACTAGGATAAGATAAGGAACACACCCATTATAAAGAAATCACATTAGGATTCTCTTTTTAAGCTGTTCCTTAAAACACTAGTGGTTAGGAAATCTATTGGAGGCAGAAGCAGTCAAGGGTAGCCTAGGGTTAGGGTTAGGCTTAGGGTTAGGCTTAGGGTACGGCTTAGGGTATGGGTTCGGGGAGGGGTGCGGGTACGGCGTAGGGTATGGGTTGGGGTTAGGGTTAGGGTTAGTGTTAGGGTTAGGGCTCGGTTTAGGGTACGGCTTAGGATTAGGGTACGTGTTTGGGTTAGGGTATGGATTAGGGTAAGGGTACGCGTTAGGGTTAGGGTAGTTATTAAACCTATCCCACTCTCAAGATACCCCTTAGCACGTAAAGGAATATTATTTGGGGGTCCAGCCATGGAGAAGAGTTTAGACACTAGGATAAGATAAGGAACACACCCATTATAAAGAAATCACATTAGGATTCTCTTTTTAAGCTGTTCCTTAAAACACTAGTGCTTAGGAAATCTATTGGAGGCAGAAGCAGTCAAGGGTAGCCTAGGGTTAGGGTTAGGCTTAGGGTTAGGCTTAGGGTACGGCTTAGGGTACGGGTTCGGGGAGGGGTGCGGGTACGGCGTAGGGTATGGGTTAGGGTTAGGGTTAGGGTTAGTGTTAGGGTTAGGGCTCGGTTTAGGGTACGGGTTAGGATTAGGGTACGTGTTAGGGTTAGGGTAGGGGTTAGGGTTAGGGTACGCGTTAGGGTTAGGGTAGTTATTAAACCTATCCCACTCTCTAGATACCCCTTAGCACGTAAAGGAATATTATTTGGGGGTCCAGCCATGGAGAAGAGTTTGGACACTAGGATAAGATAAGGAACACACCCATTATAAAGAAATCACATTAGGATTCTCTTTTTAAGCTGTTCCTTAAAACACTAGTGCTTAGGAAATCTATTGGAGGCAGAAGCAGTCAAGGGTAGCCTAGGGTTAGGGTTAGGCTTAGGGTTAGGCTTAGGGTACGGCTTAGGGTACGGGTTCGGGGAGGGGTGCGGGTACGGCGTAGGGTATGGGTTAGGGTTAGGGTTAAGGTTAGTGTTAGGGTTAGGGCTCGGTTTAGGGTACGGGTTAGGATTAGGGTACGTGTTAGGGTTAGGGTAGGGGTTAGGGTTAGGGTACGCGTTAGGGTTAGGGTAGTTATTAAACCTATCCCACTCTCTAGATACCCCTTAGCACGTAAAGGAATATTATTTGGGGGTCCAGCCATGGAGAAGAGTTTAGACACTGGGATAAGATAAGGAACACACCCATTATAAAGAAATCACATTAGGATTCTCTTTTTAAGCTGTTCCTTAAAACACTAGTGCTTAGGAAATCTATTGGAGGCAGAAGCAGTCAAGGGTAGCCTAGGGTTAGGGTTAGGCTCAGGGTTAGGGTTAGGGTACGGATTAGGGTACGGGTTCGGGGAGGGGTGCGGGTATGGCGTAGGGTATGGGTTAGGGTTAGGGTTAGGGTTAGTGTTAGGGTTAGGGCTCGGTTTAGGGTACGGGTTAGGAATAGGGTACGTGTTAGGGTTAGGGTAGGGGTTAGGGTTAGGGTACACGTTAGGGTTAGAGTAGTTATTAAACCTATCCCACTCTCTAGATACCCCTTAGCACGTAAAGGAATATTATTTAGGGGTCCAGCCATGGAGAAGAGTTTAGACACTAGGATAAGATAAGGAACACACCCATTATAAAGAAATCACATTAGGATTCTCTTTTTAAGTTGTTCCTTAAAACACTAGTGCTTAGGAAATCTATTGGAGGCAGAAGCAGTCAAGGGTAGCCTAGGGTTAGGGTTAGGCTTAGGTTTAGGGTTAGGGTACGGCTTAGGGTACGGGTTCGGGGAGGGGTGCGGGTACGGCGTAGGGTATGGGTTAGGGTTAGGGTTAGGGTTAGTGTTAGGGTTAGGGCTCGGTTTAGGGTACGGGTTAGGATTAGGGTACGTGTTAGGGTTAGGGTAGGGGTTAGGGATAGGGTACGCGTTAGGGTTAGGGTAGTTATTAAACCTATCCCACTCTCTAGATACCCCTTAGCACGTGAAGGAATATTATTTGGGGGTCCAGCCATGGAGAAGAGTTTAGACACTGGGATAAGATAAGGAACACACCCATTATAAAGAAATCACATTAGGATTCTCTTTTTAAGCTGTTCCTTAAAACACTAGTGCTTAGGAAATCTATTGGAGGCAGAAGCAGTCAAGGGTAGCCTAGGGTTAGGGTTAGGCTCAGGGTTAGGGTTAGGGTACGGATTAGGGTACGGGTTCGGGGAGGGGTGCGGGTATGGCGTAGGGTATGGGTTAGGGTTAGGGTTAGGGTTAGTGTTAGGGTTAGGGCTCGGTTTAGGGTACGGGTTAGGAATAGGGTACGTGTTAGGGTTAGGGTAGGGGTTAGGGTTAGGGTACACGTTAGGGTTAGAGTAGTTATTAAACCTATCCCACTCTCTAGATACCCCTTAGCACGTAAAGGAATATTATTTGGGGGTCCAGCCATGGAGAAGAGTTTAGACACTAGGATAAGATAAGGAACACACCCATTATAAAGAAATCACATTAGGATTCTCTTTTTAAGTTGTTCCTTAAAACACTAGTGCTTAGGAAATCTATTGGAGGCAGAAGCAGTCAAGGGTAGCCTAGGGTTAGGGTTAGGCTTAGGTTTAGGGTTAGGGTACGGCTTAGGGTACGGGTTCGGGGAGGGGTGCGGGTACGGCGTAGGGTATGGGTTAGGGTTAGGGTTAGGGTTAGTGTTAGGGTTAGGGCTCGGTTTAGGGTACGGGTTAGGATTAGGGTACGTGTTAGGGTTAGGGTAGGGGTTAGGGATAGGGTACGCGTTAGGGTTAGGGTAGGGGTTAGGTTTAGGGTACGCGTTAGGGTTAGGGTAGTTATTAAACCTATCCCACTCTCTAGATACCCGTTAGCACGTAAAGGAATATTATTTGGGGGTCCAGCCATGGAGAAGAGTTTGGACACTAGGATAAGATAAGGAACACACCCATTATAAAGAAATCACATTAGGATTCTCTTTTTAAGCTGTTCCTTAAAACACTAGTGCTTAGGAAATCTATTGGAGGCAGAAGCAGTCAAGGGTAGCCTAGGGTTAGGGTTAGGCTTAGGGTTAGGCTTAGGGTACGGCTTAGGGTACGGGTTCGGGGAGGGGTGCGGGTACGGCGTAGGGTATGGGTTAGGGTTAGGGTTAGGGTTAGTGTTAGGGTTAGAGCTCGGTTTAGGGTACGGGTTAGCATTAGGGTACGTGTTAGGGTTAGGGTAGGGGTTAGGGTTAGGGTATGCGTTAGGGTTAGGGTAGTTATTAAACCTATCCCACTCTCTAGATACCCCTTAGCACGTAAAGGAATATTATTTGGGGGTCCAGCCATGGAGAAGAGTTTAGACACTGTGATAAGATAAGGAACACACCCATTATAAAGAAATCACATTAGCATTCTCTTTTTAAGCTGTTCCTTAAAACACTAGTGCTTAGGAAATCTATTGGAGGCAGAAGCAGTCAAGGGTAGCCTAGGGTTAGGGTTAGGCTCAGGGTTAGGGTTAGGGTACGGATTAGGGTACGGGTTCGGGGAGGGGTGCGGGTATGGCGTAGGGTATGGGTTAGGGTTAGGGTTAGGGTTAGTGTTAGGGTTAGGGCTCGGTTTAGGGTACGGGTTAGGAATAGGGTACGTGTTAGGGTTAGGGTAGGGGTTAGGGTTAGGGTACACGTTAGGGTTAGAGTAGTTATTAAACCTATCCCACTCTCTAGATACCCCTTAGCACGTAAAGGAATATTATTTGGGGGTCCAGCCATGGAGAAGAGTTTAGACACTAGGATAAGATAAGGAACACACCCATTATAAAGAAATCACATTAGGATTCTCTTTTTAAGCTGTTCTTTAAAACACTAGTGCTTAGGAAATGTATTGGAGGCAGAAGCAGTCAAGGGTAGCCTAGGGTTAGGGTTAGGCTTAGGGTTAGGCTTAGGATACGGCTTAGGGTACGGGTTCGGGGAGGGGTTCGAGTACGGCGTAGGGTATGGGTTAGGGTTAGGGTTAGGGTTAGTGTTAGGGTTAGGGCTCGGTTTATGGTACGGGTTAGGATTAGGGTACGTGTTAGGGTTAGGGTAGGGGTTAGGGTTAGGGTACGCGTTAGGGTTAGGGTAGTTATTAAACCTATCCCACTCTCTAGATACCCCTTAGCACGTAAAGGAATATTATTTGGGGGTCCAGCCATGGAGAAGAGTTTAGACACTAGGATAAGATAAGGAACACACCCATTATAAAGAAATCACATTAGGATTCTCTTTTTAAGCTGTTCCTTAAAACACTAGTGCTTAGGAAATCTATTGGAGGCAGAAGCAGTCAAGGGTAGCCTAGGGTTAGGGTTAGGCTTAGGGTTAGGGTTAGGGTACGGCTTAGGGTACGGTTTCGGGGAGGGGTGCGGGTACGGCGTAGGGTATGGGTTAGGGTTAGGGTTAGGGTTAGTGTTAGGGTTAGGGCTCGGTTTAGGGTATGGGTTAGGAATAGGGTACGTGTTAGGGTTAGGGTAGGGGTTAGGGTTAGGGTACGCGTTAGGGTTAGGGTAGTTATTAAACCTATCCCACTCTCTAGATACCCGTTAGCACGTAAAGGAATATTATTTGGGGGTCCAGCCATGGAGAAGAGTTTGGACACTAGGATAAGATAAGGAACACACCCATTATAAAGAAATCACATTAGGATTCTCTTTTTAAGCTGTTCCTTAAAACACTAGTGCTTAGGAAATCTATTGGAGGCAGAAGCAGTCAAGGGTAGCCTAGGGTTAGGGTTAGGCTTAGGGTTAGGCTTAGGGTACGGCTTAGGGTACGGGTTCATGGAGGGGTGCGGGTACGGCGTAGGGCATGGGTTAGGGTTAGGGTTAGGGTTAGTGTTAGGGTTAGGGCTCGGTTTAGGGTACGGGTTAGGAATAGGGTACGTGTTAGGGTTAGGATAGGGGTTAGGGTTAGGGTACGCGTTAGGGTTAGAGTAGTTATTAAACCTATCCCACTCTCTAGACACCCCTTAGCACGTAAAGGAATATTATTTGGGGGTTCAGCCATGGAGAAGAGTTTACACACTGGGATAAGATAAGGAACACACCCATTATAAAGAAATCACATTAGGATTCTCTTTTTAAGCTGTTCCTTAAAACACTAGTGCTTAGGAAATCTATTGGAGGCAAAAGCAGTCAAGGGTAGCCTAGGGTTAGGGTTAGGCTCAGGGTTAGGCTTAGGGTACGGCCTAGGGTACGGGTTCGGGGAGGGGTTCGGTTATGGCGTAGGGTATGGGTTAGGGTTAGGGTTAGGGTTAGTGTTAGGGTTAGGGCTCGGTTTAGGGTACGGGTTAGGATTAGGGTACGTGTTAGGGTTAGGGTAGTGGTTAGGGATAGGGTACGCGTTAGGGTTAGGGTAGGGGTTAGGGTTAGGGTACGCGTTAGGTTTAGGGTAGTTATTAAACCTATCCCACTCTCTAGATACCCCTTAGCACGTAAAGGAATATTATTTGGGGGTCCAGCCATGGAGAAGAGTTTAGACACTAGGATAAGATAAGGAACACACCCATTATAAAGAAATCACATTAGGATTCTCTTTTTAAGCTGTTCCTTAAAACACTAGTGCTTAGGAAATCTATTGGAGGCAGAAGCAGTCAAGGGTAGCCTAGGGTTAGGGTTAGGCTTAGGGTTAGGGTTAGGGTACGGCTTAGGGTACGGGTTCGGGGAGGGGTGCGGGTACGGTGTAGGGTATGGGTTAGGGTTAGGGTTAGGGTTAGTGTTAGGGTTAGGGCTCGGTTTAGGGTATGGTTAGGAATAGGGTACGTGTTAGGGTTAGGGTAGGGGTTAGGGTACGCTTTAGGGTTAGGGTAGTTATTAAACCTATCCCACTCTCTAGATACCCCTTAGCACGTAAAGGAATATTATTTGGGGGTCCAGCCATGGAGAAGAGTTTAGACAGTAGGATAAGATAAGGAACACACCCATTATAAAGAAATCACACAAGGATTCTCTTTTTAAGCTGTTCCTTAAAACACTAGTGCTTAGGAAATCTATTGGAAGCAGAAGCAGTCAAGGGTAGCCTAGGGTTAGGGTCAGGCTTAGGGTTAGGCTTAGGGGACGGCTTAGGGTACGGGTTTGGGGTAGGGGTTCGGGTACGGCGTAGGGTATGGGTTAGGGTTAGGGTTAGGGTTAGTGTTAGGGTTAGGGCTCGGTTTAGGGTACGGCTTAGGATTAGGGTACGTGTTAGGGTTAGGGTAGGGGTTAGGGTTAGGGTACACGTTAGGGTTAGGGTAGTTATTAAACCTATCCCACTCTCTAGATACCCCTTAGCACGTAAAGGAATATTATTTGGGGGTCCAGCCATGGAGAAGAGTTTAGACACTAGGATAAGATAAGGAACACACCCATTATAAAGAAATCACATTAGGATTCTCTTTTTAAGCTGTTCCTTAAAACACTAGTGCTTAGGAAATCTATTGGAGGCAGAAGCAGTCAAGGGTAGCCTAGGGTTAGGGTTAGGCTTAGGGTTAGGCTTAGGGTACGGCTTAGGGTACGGGTTCGGGGAGGGGTTCGGGTACGGCGTAGGGTATGGGTTAGGGTTAGGGTTAGGGTTAGTATTAGGGTTAGGGCTCGGTTTAGGGTACGGGTTAGGATTAGGGTACGTGTCAGGGTTATGGTAGGGGTTAGGGTTAGGGTACGCGTTAGTGTTAGGGTAGTTATTAAACCTATCCCACTCTCTAGATACCCGTTAGCACGTAAAGGAATATTATTTGGGGGTCCAGCCATGGAGAAGAGTTTAGACACTAGGATAAGATAAGGAACACACCCATTATAAAGAAATCACATTAGGATTCTCTTTTTAAGCTGTTCCTTAAAACACTAGTGCTTAGGAAATCTATTGGAGGCAGAAGCAGTCAAGGGTAGCCTAGGGTTAGGGTTAGGCTTAGGGTTAGGCTTAGTGTACGGCTTAGGGTACGGGTTCAGGGAGGGGTTCGGGTACGGCGTAGGGTATGGGTTAGGGTTAAGGTTAGGGTTAGTGTTACGGTTAGGGCTCGGTTTAGGGTACGGTTTAGGATTAGGGTACGTGTTAGGGTTACGGTAGGGGTTAGGGTTAGGGTACGCGTTAGGGTTAGGGTAGTCATTAAAACTACTCCACTCTCTACATACCCCTTAGCACGTAAAGGAATATTATTTGGGGGTCCAGCCATGGAGAAGAATTTAGACACTAGGATAAGATAAGGAACACACCCATTATAAAGAAATCACATTAGGATTCTCTTTTTAAGCTGTTCCTTAAAACACTAGTGCTTAGGAAATCTATTGGAGGCAGAAGCAGTCAAGGGTAGCCTAGGGTTAGGGTTAGGCTTAGGGTTAGGGTTAGGGTACGGCTTAGGGTACGGGTTCAGGGAGGGGTTCGGGTACGGCGTAGTGTATGGGTTAGGGTTAGGGTTAGGGTTAGTATTAGGGTAAGGGCTCGGTTTAGGGTACGGGTTAGGATTAGGGTACGTGTTAGGGTTAGGGTAGGGGTTAGGGTTAGGGTACGCGTTAGGGTTAGCGTAGTTATTAAACCTATCTCAGTCTCTAGATACCCCTTAGCACGTAAAGGAATACTATTTGGGGGTCCAGGCATGGAGAAGAGTTTAGACACTAGGATAAGATAAGGAACACACCCATTATTAAGAAATCACATTAGGATTCACTTTTTAAGCTGTTCCTTAAAACACTAGTGCTTAGGAAGTGTATTGGAGGCAGAAGCAGTCAAGGGTAGCCTAGGGTTAGGGTTAGGCTTAGGGTTAGGCTTAGGGTACGGCTTAGGGTACGGTTTCGGGGAGGGGTTCAGGTACGGCGTAGGGTATGGGTTAGGGTTAGGGTTAGGGTTAGTGTTAGGGTTAGGGCTCGGTTTAGGGTACGGCTTAGGATTAGGGTACGCGTTAGGGTTAGGGTAGGGGTTAGGGTTAGGGTACGCGTTAGGGTTAGGGTAGTTATTAAACCTATCCCACTCTCTAGATACCCCTTAGCACGTAAAGGAATATTATTTGGGGGTCCAGCCATGGAGAAGAGTTTAGACACTAGGATAAGATAAGGAACACACCCATTATAAAGAAATCACATTAGGATTCTCTTTTTAAGCTGTTCCTTAAAACACTAGTGCTTAGGAAATCTATTGGAGGCAGAAGCAGTCAAGGGTAGCCTAGGGTTAGGGTTAGGCTTAGGGTTAGGCTTAGGGTACGGCTTAGGGTACGGGTTCATGGAGGGGTGCGGGTACGGCGTAGGGCATGGGTTAGGGTTAGGGTTAGGGTTAGTGTTAGGGTTAGGGCTCGGTTTAGGGTACGGGTTAGGAATAGGGTACGTGTTAGGGTTAGGATAGGGGTTAGGGTTAGGGTACGCGTTAGGGTTAGAGTAGTTATTAAACCTATCCCACTCTCTAGACACCCCTTAGCACGTAAAGGAATATTATTTGGGGGTTCAGCCATGGAGAAGAGTTTACACACTGGGATAAGATAAGGAACACACCCATTATAAAGAAATCACATTAGGATTCTCTTTTTAAGCTGTTCCTTAAAACACTAGTGCTTAGGAAATCTATTGGAGGCAGAAGCAGTCAAGGGTAGCCTAGGGTTAGGGTTAGGCTCAGGGTTAGGCTTAGGGTACGGCCTAGGGTACGGGTTCGGGGAGGGGTTCGGTTATGGCGTAGGGTATGGGTTAGGGTTAGGGTTAGGGTTAGTGTTAGGGTTAGGGCTCGGTTTAGGGTACGGGTTAGGATTAGGGTACGTGTTAGGGTTTGGGTAGTGGTTAGGGATAGGGTACGCGTTAGGGTTAGGGTAGGGGTTAGGGTTAGGGTACGCGTTAGGTTTAGGGTAGTTATTAAACCTATCCCACTCTCTAGATACCCCTTAGCACGTAAAGGAATATTATTTGGGGGTCCAGCCATGGAGAAGAGTTTAGACACTAGGATAAGATAAGGAACACACCCATTATAAAGAAATCACATTAGGATTCTCTTTTTAAGCTGTTCCTTATAACACTAGTGCTTAGGAAATCTATTGGAGGCAGAAGCAGTCAAGGGTAGCCTAGGTTTAGGGTTAGGCTTAGGGTTAGGGTTAGGGTACGGCTTAGGGTACGGGTTCGGGGAGGGGTGCGGGTACGGTGTAGGGTATGGGTTAGGGTTAGGGTTAGGGTTAGTGTTAGGGTTAGGGCTCGGTTTAGGGTATGGTTAGGAATAGGGTACGTGTTAGGGTTAGGGTAGGGGTTAGGGTACGCGTTAGGGTTAGGGTAGTTATTAAACCTATCCCACTCTCTAGATACCCCTTAGCACGTAAAGGAATATTATTTGGGGGTCCAGCCATGGAGAAGAGTTTAGACAGTAGGATAAGATAAGGAACACACCCATTATAAAGAAATCACACAAGGATTCTCTTTTTAAGCTGTTCCTTAAAACACTAGTGCTTAGGAAATCTATTGGAAGCAGAAGCAGTCAAGGGTAGCCTAGGGTTAGGGTCAGGCTTAGGGTTAGGCTTAGGGGACGGCTTAGGGTACGGGTTTGGGGTAGGGGTTCGGGTACGGCGTAGGGTATGGGTTAGGGTTAGGGTTAGGGTTAGTGTTAGGGTTAGGGCTCGGTTTAGGGTACGGCTTAGGATTAGGGTACGTGTTAGGGTTAGGGTAGGGGTTAGGGTTAGGGTACACGTTAGGGTTAGGGTAGTTATTAAACCTATCCCACTCTCTAGATACCCCTTAGCACGTAAAGGAATATTATTTGGGGGTCCAGCCATGGAGAAGAGTTTAGACACTAGGATAAGATAAGGAACACACCCATTATAAAGAAATCACATTAGGATTCTCTTTTTAAGCTGTTCCTTAAAACACTAGTGCTTAGGAAATCTATTGGAGGCAGAAGCAGTCAAGGGTAGCCTAGGGTTAGGGTTAGGCTTAGGGTTAGGCTTAGGGTACGGCTTAGGGTACGGGTTCGGGGAGGGGTTCGGGTACGGCGTAGGGTATGGGTTAGGGTTAGGGTTAGGGTTAGTATTAGGGTTAGGGCTCGGTTTAGGGTACGGGTTAGGATTAGGGTACGTGTCAGGGTTATGGTAGGGGTTAGGGTTAGGGTACGTGTTAGTGTTAGGGTAGTTATTAAACCTATCCCACTCTCTAGATACCCGTTAACACGTAAAGGAATATTATTTGGGGGTCCAGCCATGGAGAAGAGTTTAGACACTAGGATAAGATAAGGAACACACCCATTATAAAGAAATCACATTAGGATTCTCTTTTTAAGCTGTTCCTTAAAACACTAGTGCTTAGGAAATCTATTGGAGGCAGAAGCAGTCAAGGGTAGCCTAGGGTTAGGGTTAGGCTTAGGGTTAGCGTCAGGGTACGGCTTAGGGTACGGGTTCGGGGAGGGGTGCGGGTACGGCGTAGGGTATGGGTTAGGGTTAGTGTTAGGGTTAGGGCTCGTTTTACGGTACGGGTTAGGAATAGGGTACGTGTTAGGGTTAGGGTAGGGGTTAGGGTTAGGGTACGCGTTAGGGTTAGGGTAGTTATTAAACCTATCCCACTCTCTAGATACCCCTTAGCACGTAAAGGAATATTATTTGGGGGTCCAGCCATGGAGAAGAGTTTAGACACTGGGATAAGATAAGGAACACACCCATTATAAAGAAATCACATTAGGATTCTCTTTTAAAGCTGTTCCTTAAAACACTAGTGCTTAGGAAATCTATTAGAGGCAGAAGCAGTCAAGGGTAGCCTAGGGTTAGGTTTAGGCTTAGGGTTAGGCTTAGGGTACGGCTTAGGGTACGGGTTCGGGGAGGGGTGCGGGTACGGCGTAGGGTATGGGTTAGGGTTAGGGTTAGGGTTAGTGTTAGGGTTAGGGCTCAGTTTAGGGTACGGGTTAGGATTAGGGTACTTGTTAGGGTTAGGGTAGGGGTTAGGGTTAGGGTACGCGTTAGGGTTAGGGTAGTTATTAAACCTATCCCACTCTCTAGATACCCCTTAGCACGTAAAGGAATATTATTTGGGGGTCCAGCCATGGAGAAGAGTTTAGACACTAGGATAAGATAAGGAACACACCCATTATAAAGAAATCACATTAGGATTCTCTCTTTAAGCTGTTCCTTAAAACACTAGTACTTAGAAATCTATTGGAGGCAGAAGCAGTCAAGGGTAGCCTAGGGTTAGGGTTAGGCTTAGGGTTAGGGTTAGGGTACGGCTTAGGGTACGGGTTCGGGGAGGGGTTCGGGTACGGCGTAGGGTATGGGTTAGGGTTAGGGTTAGGGTTAGTGTTAGGGTTAGGGCTCGGTTTAGGGTACGGGTTCGGATTAGGGTACGTGTTAGGGTTAGGGTAGGGGTTAGGGTTAGGGTACGCGTTAGGGTTAGGGTAGTTATTAAACCTATCCCACTCTCTAGATACCCCTTAGCACGTAAAGGAATATTATTTGGGGGTCCAGCCATGGAGAAGAGTTTAGACACTAGGATAAGATAAGGAACACACCCATTATAAAGAAATCACATTAGGATTCTCTTTTTAAGCTGTTCCTTAAAACACTAGTGCTTAGGAAATCTATTGGAGGCAGAAGCAGTCAAGGGTAGCCTAGGGTTAGGGTTAGGCTTAGGTTTAGGGTTAGGGTACGGCTTAGGGTACGGTTTCGGGGAGGGGTGCGGGTACGGCGTAGGGTATGGGTTAGGGTTAGGGTTAGGGTTAGTGTTAGGGTTAGGGCTCGGTTTAGGGTATGGGTTAGGAATAGGGTACGTGTTAGGGTTAGGGTAGGGGTTAGGGTTAGGGTACGCGTTAGGGTTAGGGTAGTTATTAAACCTATCCCACTCTCTAGATACCCCTTAGCACGTAAAGGAATATTATTTGGGGGTCCAGCCATGGAGAAGAGTTTAGACACTAGGATAAGAAAAGGAACACACCCATTATAAAGAAATCACATTAGGATTCTCTTTTTAAGCTGTTCCTTAAAACACTAGTGCTTAGGAAATCTATTGGAGGCAGAAGCAGTCAAGGGTAGCCTAGGGTTAGGGTTAGGCTTAGGGTTAGGCTTAGGGTACGGCTTAGGGTACGGGTTCATGGAGGGGTGCGGGTACGGCGTAGGGCATGGGTTAGGGTTAGGGTTAGGGTTAGTGTTAGGGTTAGGGCTCGGTTTAGGGTACGGGTTAGGAATAGGGTACGTGTTAGGGTTAGGATAGGGGTTAGGGTTAGGGTACGCGTTAGGGTTAGAGTAGTTATTAAACCTATCCCACTCTCTAGACACCCCTTAGCACGTAAAGGAATATTATTTGGGGGTTCAGCCATGGAGAAGAGTTTACACACTGGGATAAGATAAGGAACACACCCATTATAAAGAAATCACATTAGGATTCTCTTTTTAAGCTGTTCCTTAAAACACTAGTGCTTAGGAAATCTATTGGAGGCAGAAGCAGTCAAGGGTAGCCTAGGGTTAGGGTTAGGCTCAGGGTTAGGCTTAGGGTACGGCCTAGGGTACGGGTTCGGGGAGGGGTTCGGTTATGGCGTAGGGTATGGGTTAGGGTTAGGGTTAGGGTTAGTGTTAGGGTTAGGGCTCGGTTTAGGGTACGGGTTAGGATTAGGGTACGTGTTAGGGTTTGGGTAGTGGTTAGGGATAGGGTACGCGTTAGGGTTAGGGTAGGGGTTAGGGTTAGGGTACGCGTTAGGTTTAGGGTAGTTATTAAACCTATCCCACTCTCTAGATACCCCTTAGCACGTAAAGGAATATTATTTGGGGGTCCAGCCATGGAGAAGAGTTTAGACACTAGGATAAGATAAGGAACACACCCATTATAAAGAAATCACATTAGGATTCTCTTTTTAAGCTGTTCCTTATAACACTAGTGCTTAGGAAATCTACTGGAGGCAGAAGCAGTCAAGGGTAGCCTAGGGTTAGGGTTAGGCTTAGGGTTAGGGTTAGGGTACGGCTTAGGGTACGGGTTCGGGGAGGGGTGCGGGTACGGTGTAGGGTATGGGTTAGGGTTAGGGTTAGGGTTAGTGTTAGGGTTAGGGCTCGGTTTAGGGTATGGTTAGGAATAGGGTACGTGTTAGGGTTAGGGTAGGGGTTAGGGTACGCGTTAGGGTTAGGGTAGTTATTAAACCTATCCCACTCTCTAGATACCCCTTAGCACGTAAAGGAATATTATTTGGGGGTCCAGCCATGGAGAAGAGTTTAGACAGTAGGATAAGATAAGGAACACACCCATTATAAAGAAATCACACAAGGATTCTCTTTTTAAGCTGTTCCTTAAAACACTAGTGCTTAGGAAATCTATTGGAAGCAGAAGCAGTCAAGGGTAGCCTAGGGTTAGGGTCAGGCTTAGGGTTAGGCTTAGGGGACGGCTTAGGGTACGGGTTTGGGGTAGGGGTTCGGGTACGGCGTAGGGTATGGGTTAGGGTTAGGGTTAGGGTTAGTGTTAGGGTTAGGGCTCGGTTTAGGGTACGGCTTAGGATTAGGGTACGTGTTAGGGTTAGGGTAGGGGTTAGGGTTAGGGTACACGTTAGGGTTAGGGTAGTTATTAAACCTATCCCACTCTCTAGATACCCCTTAGCACGTAAAGGAATATTATTTGGGGGTCCAGCCATGGAGAAGAGTTTAGACACTAGGATAAGATAAGGAACACACCCATTATAAAGAAATCACATTAGGATTCTCTTTTTAAGCTGTTCCTTAAAACACTAGTGCTTAGGAAATCTATTGGAGGCAGAAGCAGTCAAGGGTAGCCTAGGGTTAGGGTTAGGCTTAGGGTTAGGCTTAGGGTACGACTTAGGGTACGGGTTCGGGGAGGGGTTCGGGTACGGCGTAGGGTATGGGTTAGGGTTAGGGTTAGGGTTAGTATTAGGGTTAGGGCTCGGTTTAGGGTACGGGTTAGGATTAGGGTACGTGTCAGGGTTATGGTAGGGGTTAGGGTTAGGGTACGCGTTAGTGTTAGGGTAGTTATTAAACCTATCCCACTCTCTAGATACCCGTTAGCACGTAAAGGAATATTATTTGGGGGTCCAGCCATGGAGAAGAGTTTAGACACTAGGATAAGATAAGGAACACACCCATTATAAAGAAATCACATTAGGATTCTCTTTTTAAGCTGTTCCTTAAAACACTAGTGCTTAGGAAATCTATTGGAGGCAGAAGCAGTCAAGGGTAGCCTAGGGTTAGGGTTAGGCTTAGGGTTAGCGTCAGGGTACGGCTTAGGGTACGGGTTCGGGGAGGGGTGCGGGTACGGCGTAGGGTATGGGTTAGGGTTAGTGTTAGGGTTAGGGCTCGTTTTACGGTACGGGTTAGGAATAGGGTACGTGTTAGGGTTAGGGTAGGGGTTAGGGTTAGGGTACGCGTTAGGTTTAGGGTAGTTATTAAACCTATCCCACTCTCTAGATACCCCTTAGCACGTAAAGGAATATTATTTGGGGGTCCAGCCATGGAGAAGAGTTTAGACACTGGGATAAGATAAGGAACACACCCATTATAAAGAAATCACATTAGGATTCTCTTTTAAAGCTGTTCCTTAAAACACTAGTGCTTAGGAAATCTATTGGAGGCAGAAGCAGTCAAGGGTAGCCTAGGGTTAGGTTTAGGCTTAGGGTTAGGCTTAGGGTACGGCTTAGGGTACGGGTTCGGGGAGGGGTGCGGGTACGGCGTAGGGTATGGGTTAGGGTTAGGGTTAGGGTTAGTGTTAGGGTTAGGGCTCAGTTTAGGGTACGGGTTAGGATTAGGGTACTTGTTAGGGTTAGGGTAGGGGTTAGGGTTAGGGTACGCGTTAGGGTTAGGGTAGTTATTAAACCTATCCCACTCTCTAGATACCCCTTAGCACGTAAAGGAATATTATTTGGGGGTCCAGCCATGGAGAAGAGTTTAGACACTAGGATAAGATAAGGAACACACCCATTATAAAGAAATCACATTAGGATTCTCTTTTTAAGCTGTTCCTTAAAACACTAGTGCTTAGGAAATCTATTGGAGGCACAAGCAGTCAAGGGTAGCCTAGGGTTAGGGTTAGGCTCAGGGTTAGGCTTAGGTTACGGCGTAGGGTACGGGTTCGGGGAGGGGTTCGGGTACGGTGTAGGGTATGGGTTAGGGTTAGTGTTAGGGTTAGTGTTAGGGTTAGGGCTCGTTTTAGGGTACGGGTTAGGATTAGGGTACGTGTTAGGGTTAGGGTAGGGGTTAGGGTTAGGGTACGCGTTAGGGTTAGGGTATTTATTAAACCTATCCCACTCTCTAGATACCCTTTAGCACGTAAAGGAATATTATTTGGGGGTCCAGCCATGGAGAAGAGATTAGACACTAGGATAAGATAAGGAACACACCCATTATAAAGAAATCACATTAGGATTCTCTTTTTAAGCTGTTCCTTAAAACACTAGTGCTTAGGAAATCTATTGGAGGCAGAAGCAGTCAAGGGTAGCCTAGGGTTAGGGTTAGGCTTAGGGTTAGGCTTAGGGTACGGCTTAGGGTACGGGTTCGGGGAAGGGTGCGGGTACGGCGTAGGGTATGGGTTAGGGTTAGGGTTAGGATTAGTGTTAGGGTTAGGGCTCGGTTTAGGGTACGGGTTAGGATTAGGGTACGTGTTAGGGTTAGGGTAGGGGTTAGGGTTAGGGTACGCATTAGGGTTAGGGTAGTTATTAAACCTATCCCACTCTCTAGATACCCCTTAGCACGTAAAGGAATATTATTTGGGGGTCCAGCCATGGAGAAGAGTTTAGACACTAGTATAAGATAAGGAACACACCCATTATAAAGAAATCACATTAGGATTCTCTTTTTAAGCTGTTCCTTAAAACACTAGTGCTTAGGAAATCTATTGGAGGCAGAAGCATTCAAGGGTAGCCAAGGGTTAGGGTTAGGCTTAGGGTTACGGTTAGGGTATGGCTTAGGGTACGGGTTCGGGGAGGGGTGCGGGTACGGCGTAGGGTATGGGTTAGGGTTAGGGTTAGGGTTAGTGTTAGGGTTAGGTCTCGGTTTAGGGTACGGGTTAGGATTAGGGTACGTGTTAGGGTTAGGGTAGGGGTTAGGGTTAGGGTACGCGTTAGGGTTAGGGTAGATATTAAACCTATCCCACTCTCTAGATACCCCTTAGCACGTAAAGGAATATTATTTGGGGGTCCAGCCATGGAGAAGAGTTTAGACACTAGGATAAGATAAGGAACACACCCATTATAAAGAAATCACATTAGGATTCTCTTTTTAAGCTGTTCCTTAAAACACTAGTGCTTAGGAAATCTATTGGAGGCAGAAGCAGTCAAGGGTAGCCTAGGGTTAGGGTTAGGCTTAGGGTTAGGGTCAGGGTACCGCTTAGGGTACGGGTTCGGGGAGGGGTGCGGGTACGGCGTAGGGTATGGGTTAGGGTTAGGGTTAGGGTTAGTGTTAGGGTTAGGGCTCGGTTTAGGGTACGGGTTGGGAATAGGGTACGTGTTAGGGTTAGGGTAGGGGTTAGGGTTAGGGTACGCGTTAGGGTTAGGGTAGTTATTAAACCTATCCCACTCTCTAGATACCCCTTAGCACGTAAAGGAATATTATTTGGGGGTCCAGCCATGGAGAAGAGTTTAGAAACTAGGATAAGATAAGGAACACACCCATTATAAAGAAATCACATTAGGATTCTCTTTTTAAGCTGTTCCTTAAAACACTAGTGGTTAGGAAATCTATTGGAGGCAGAAGCAGTCAAGGGTAGCCTAGGGTTAGGGTTAGGCTTAGGGTTAGGCTTAGGGTACGGCTTAGGGTATGGGTTCGGGGAGGGGTGCGGGTACGGCGTAGGGTATGGGTTGGGGTTAGGGTTAGGGTTAGTGTTAGGGTTAGGGCTCGGTTTAGGGTACGGCTTAGGATTAGGGTACGTGTTTGGGTTAGGGTATGGATTAGGGTAAGGGTACGCGTTAGGGTTAGGGTAGTTATTAAACCTATCCCACTCTCAAGATACCCCTTAGCACGTAAAGGAATATTATTTGGGGGTCCAGCCATGGAGAAGAGTTTAGACACTAGGATAACATAAGGAACACACCCATTATAAAGAAATCACATTAGGATTCTCTTTTTAAGCTGTTCCTTAAAACACTAGTGCTTAGGAAATCTATTGGAGGCAGAAGCAGTCAAGGGTAGCCTAGGGTTAGGGTTAGGCTTAGGGTTAGGCTTAGGGTACGGCTTAGGGTACGGGTTCGGGGAGGGGTGCGGGTACGGCGTAGGGTATGGGTTAGGGTTAGGGTTAGGGTTAGTGTTAGGGTTAGGGCTCGGTTTAGGGTACGGGTTAGGATTAGGGTACGTGTTAGGGTTAGGGTAGGGGTTAGGGTTAGGGTACGCGTTAGGGTTAGGGTAGTTATTAAACCTATCCCACTCTCTAGATACCCGTTAGCACGTAAAGGAATATTATTTGGGGGTCCAGCCATGGAGAAGAGTTTGGACACTAGGATAAGATAAGGAACACACCCATTATAAAGAAATCACATTAGGATTCTCTTTTTAAGCTGTTCCTTAAAACACTAGTGCTTAGGAAATCTATTGGAGGCAGAAGCAGTCAAGGGTAGCCTAGGGTTAGGGTTAGGCTTAGGGTTAGGCTTAGGGTACGGCTTAGGGTACGGGTTCGGGGAGGGGTGCGGGTACGGCGTAGGGTATGGGTTAGGGTTAGGGTTAAGGTTAGTGTTAGGGTTAGGGCTCGGTTTAGGGTACGGGTTAGGATTAGGGTACGTGTTAGGGTTAGGGTAGGGGTTAGGGTTAGGGTACGCGTTAGGGTTAGGGTAGTTATTAAACCTATCCCACTCTCTAGATACCCCTTAGCACGTAAAGGAATATTATTTGGGGGTCCAGCCATGGAGAAGAGTTTAGACACTGGGATAAGATAAGGAACACACCCATTATAAAGAAATCACATTAGGATTCTCTTTTTAAGCTGTTCCTTAAAACACTAGTGCTTAGGAAATCTATTGGAGGCAGAAGCAGTCAAGGGTAGCCTAGGGTTAGGGTTAGGCTCAGGGTTAGGGTTAGGGTACGGATTAGGGTACGGGTTCGGGGAGGGGTGCGGGTATGGCGTAGGGTATGGGTTAGGGTTAGGGTTAGGGTTAGTGTTAGGGTTAGGGCTCGGTTTAGGGTACGGGTTAGGAATAGGGTACGTGTTAGGGTTAGGGTAGGGGTTAGGGTTAGGGTACACGTTAGGGTTAGAGTAGTTATTAAACCTATCCCACTCTCTAGATACCCCTTAGCACGTAAAGGAATATTATTTAGGGGTCCAGCCATGGAGAAGAGTTTAGACACTAGGATAAGATAAGGAACACACCCATTATAAAGAAATCACATTAGGATTCTCTTTTTAAGTTGTTCCTTAAAACACTAGTGCTTAGGAAATCTATTGGAGGCAGAAGCAGTCAAGGGTAGCCTAGGGTTAGGGTTAGGCTTAGGTTTAGGGTTAGGGTACGGCTTAGGGTACGGGTTCGGGGAGGGGTGCGGGTACGGCGTAGGGTATGGGTTAGGGTTAGGGTTAGGGTTAGTGTTAGGGTTAGGGCTCGGTTTAGGGTACGGGTTAGGATTAGGGTACGTGTTAGGGTTAGGGTAGGGGTTAGGGATAGGGTACGCGTTAGGGTTAGGGTAGTTATTAAACCTATCCCACTCTCTAGATACCCCTTAGCACGTGAAGGAATATTATTTGGGGGTCCAGCCATGGAGAAGAGTTTAGACACTGGGATAAGATAAGGAACACACCCATTATAAAGAAATCACATTAGGATTCTCTTTTTAAGCTGTTCCTTAAAACACTAGTGCTTAGGAAATCTATTGGAGGCAGAAGCAGTCAAGGGTAGCCTAGGGTTAGGGTTAGGCTCAGGGTTAGGGTTAGGGTACGGATTAGGGTACAGGTTCGGGGAGGGGTGCGGGTATGGCGTAGGGTATGGGTTAGGGTTAGGGTTAGGGTTAGTGTTAGGGTTAGGGCTCGGTTTAGGGTACGGGTTAGGAATAGGGTACGTGTTAGGGTTAGGGTAGGGGTTAGGGTTAGGGTACACGTTAGGGTTAGAGTAGTTATTAAACCTATCCCACTCTCTAGATACCCCTTAGCACGTAAAGGAATATTATTTGGGGGTCCAGCCATGGAGAAGAGTTTAGACACTAGGATAAGATAAGGAACACACCCATTATAAAGAAATCACATTAGGATTCTCTTTTTAAGTTGTTCCTTAAAACACTAGTGCTTAGGAAATCTATTGGAGGCAGAAGCAGTCAAGGGTAGCCTAGGGTTAGGGTTAGGCTTAGGTTTAGGGTTAGGGTACGGCTTAGGGTACGGGTTCGGGGAGGGGTGCGGGTACGGCGTAGGGTATGGGTTAGGGTTAGGGTTAGGGTTAGTGTTAGGGTTAGGGCTCGGTTTAGGGTACGGGTTAGGATTAGGGTACGTGTTAGGGTTAGGGTAGGGGTTAGGGATAGGGTACGCGTTAGGGTTAGGGTAGGGGTTAGGTTTAGGGTACGCGTTAGGGTTAGGGTAGTTATTAAACCTATCCCACTCTCTAGATACCCGTTAGCACGTAAAGGAATATTATTTGGGGGTCCAGCCATGGAGAAGAGTTTGGACACTAGGATAAGATAAGGAACACACCCATTATAAAGAAATCACATTAGGATTCTCTTTTTAAGCTGTTCCTTAAAACACTAGTGCTTAGGAAATCTATTGGAGGCAGAAGCAGTCAAGGGTAGCCTAGGGTTAGGGTTAGGCTTAGGGTTAGGCTTAGGGTACGGCTTAGGGTACGGGTTCGGGGAGGGGTGCGGGTACGGCGTAGGGTATGGGTTAGGGTTAGGGTTAGGGTTAGTGTTAGGGTTAGAGCTCGGTTTAGGGTACGGGTTAGCATTAGGGTACGTGTTAGGGTTAGGGTAGGGGTTAGGGTTAGGGTATGCGTTAGGGTTAGGGTAGTTATTAAACCTATCCCACTCTCTAGATACCCCTTAGCACGTAAAGGAATATTATTTGGGGGTCCAGCCATGGAGAAGAGTTTAGACACTGTGATAAGATAAGGAACACACCCATTATAAAGAAATCACATTAGCATTCTCTTTTTAAGCTGTTCCTTAAAACACTAGTGCTTAGGAAATCTATTGGAGGCAGAAGCAGTCAAGGGTAGCCTAGGGTTAGGGTTAGGCTCAGGGTTAGGGTTAGGGTACGGATTAGGGTACGGGTTCGGGGAGGGGTGCGGGTATGGCGTAGGGTATGGGTTAGGGTTAGGGTTAGGGTTAGTGTTAGGGTTAGGGCTCGGTTTAGGGTACGGGTTAGGAATAGGGTACGTGTTAGGGTTAGGGTAGGGGTTAGGGTTAGGGTACACGTTAGGGTTAGAGTAGTTATTAAACCTATCCCACTCTCTAGATACCCCTTAGCACGTAAAGGAATATTATTTGGGGGTCCAGCCATGGAGAAGAGTTTAGACACTAGGATAAGATAAGGAACACACCCATTATAAAGAAATCACATTAGGATTCTCTTTTTAAGCTGTTCTTTAAAACACTAGTGCTTAGGAAATGTATTGGAGGCAGAAGCAGTCAAGGGTAGCCTAGGGTTAGGGTTAGGCTTAGGGTTAGGCTTAGGATACGGCTTAGGGTACGGGTTCGGGGAGGGGTTCGAGTACGGCGTAGGGTATGGGTTAGGGTTAGGGTTAGGGTTAGTGTTAGGGTTAGGGCTCGGTTTATGGTACGGGTTAGGATTAGGGTACGTGTTAGGGTTAGGGTAGGGGTTAGGGTTAGGGTACGCGTTAGGGTTAGGGTAGTTATTAAACCTATCCCACTCTCTAGATACCCCTTAGCACGTAAAGGAATATTATTTGGGGGTCCAGCCATGGAGAAGAGTTTAGACACTAGGATAAGATAAGGAACACACCCATTATAAAGAAATCACATTAGGATTCTCTTTTTAAGCTGTTCCTTAAAACACTAGTGCTTAGGAAATCTATTGGAGGCAGAAGCAGTCAAGGGTAGCCTAGGGTTAGGGTTAGGCTTAGGGTTAGGGTTAGGGTACGGCTTAGGGTACGGTTTCGGGGAGGGGTGCGGGTACGGCGTAGGGTATGGGTTAGGGTTAGGGTTAGGGTTAGTGTTAGGGTTAGGGCTCGGTTTAGGGTATGGGTTAGGAATAGGGTACGTGTTAGGGTTAGGGTAGGGGTTAGGGTTAGGGTACGCGTTAGGGTTAGGGTAGTTATTAAACCTATCCCACTCTCTAGATACCCGTTAGCACGTAAAGGAATATTATTTGGGGGTCCAGCCATGGAGAAGAGTTTGGACACTAGGATAAGATAAGGAACACACCCATTATAAAGAAATCACATTAGGATTCTCTTTTTAAGCTGTTCCTTAAAACACTAGTGCTTAGGAAATCTATTGGAGGCAGAAGCAGTCAAGGGTAGCCTAGGGTTAGGGTTAGGCTTAGGGTTAGGCTTAGGGTACGGCTTAGGGTACGGGTTCATGGAGGGGTGCGGGTACGGCGTAGGGCATGGGTTAGGGTTAGGGTTAGGGTTAGTGTTAGGGTTAGGGCTCGGTTTAGGGTACGGGTTAGGAATAGGGTACGTGTTAGGGTTAGGATAGGGGTTAGGGTTAGGGTACGCGTTAGGGTTAGAGTAGTTATTAAACCTATCCCACTCTCTAGACACCCCTTAGCACGTAAAGGAATATTATTTGGGGGTTCAGCCATGGAGAAGAGTTTACACACTGGGATAAGATAAGGAACACACCCATTATAAAGAAATCACATTAGGATTCTCTTTTTAAGCTGTTCCTTAAAACACTAGTGCTTAGGAAATCTATTGGAGGCAAAAGCAGTCAAGGGTAGCCTAGGGTTAGGGTTAGGCTCAGGGTTAGGCTTAGGGTACGGCCTAGGGTACGGGTTCGGGGAGGGGTTCGGTTA
Source organism: Balaenoptera borealis (assembly GCF_965194805.1). NCBI lineage: Eukaryota > Metazoa > Chordata > Mammalia > Artiodactyla > Balaenopteridae > Balaenoptera > Balaenoptera borealis. Next base: position 774,895 of record NW_028123900.1, on the reverse strand, counting down.
TGGCGTAGGGTATGGGTTAGGGTTAGGGTTAGGGTTAGTGTTAGGGTTAGGGCTCGGTTTAGGGTACGGGTTAGGATTAGGGTACGTGTTAGGGTTAGGGTAGTGGTTAGGGATAGGGTACGCGTTAGGGTTAGGGTAGGGGTTAGGGTTAGGGTACGCGTTAGGTTTAGGGTAGTTATTAAACCTATCCCACTCTCTAGATACCCCTTAGCACGTAAAGGAATATTATTTGGGGGTCCAGCCATGGAGAAGAGTTTAGACACTAGGATAAGATAAGGAACACACCCATTATAAAGAAATCACATTAGGATTCTCTTTTTAAGCTGTTCCTTAAAACACTAGTGCTTAGGAAATCTATTGGAGGCAGAAGCAGTCAAGGGTAGCCTAGGGTTAGGGTTAGGCTTAGGGTTAGGGTTAGGGTACGGCTTAGGGTACGGGTTCGGGGAGGGGTGCGGGTACGGTGTAGGGTATGGGTTAGGGTTAGGGTTAGGGTTAGTGTTAGGGTTAGGGCTCGGTTTAGGGTATGGTTAGGAATAGGGTACGTGTTAGGGTTAGGGTAGGGGTTAGGGTACGCTTTAGGGTTAGGGTAGTTATTAAACCTATCCCACTCTCTAGATACCCCTTAGCACGTAAAGGAATATTATTTGGGGGTCCAGCCATGGAGAAGAGTTTAGACAGTAGGATAAGATAAGGAACACACCCATTATAAAGAAATCACACAAGGATTCTCTTTTTAAGCTGTTCCTTAAAACACTAGTGCTTAGGAAATCTATTGGAAGCAGAAGCAGTCAAGGGTAGCCTAGGGTTAGGGTCAGGCTTAGGGTTAGGCTTAGGGGACGGCTTAGGGTACGGGTTTGGGGTAGGGGTTCGGGTACGGCGTAGGGTATGGGTTAGGGTTAGGGTTAGGGTTAGTGTTAGGGTTAGGGCTCGGTTTAGGGTACGGCTTAGGATTAGGGTACGTGTTAGGGTTAGGGTAGGGGTTAGGGTTAGGGTACACGTTAGGGTTAGGGTAGTTATTAAACCTATCCCACTCTCTAGATACCCCTTAGCACGTAAAGGAATATTATTTGGGGGTCCAGCCATGGAGAAGAGTTTAGACACTAGGATAAGATAAGGAACACACCCATTATAAAGAAATCACATTAGGATTCTCTTTTTAAGCTGTTCCTTAAAACACTAGTGCTTAGGAAATCTATTGGAGGCAGAAGCAGTCAAGGGTAGCCTAGGGTTAGGGTTAGGCTTAGGGTTAGGCTTAGGGTACGGCTTAGGGTACGGGTTCGGGGAGGGGTTCGGGTACGGCGTAGGGTATGGGTTAGGGTTAGGGTTAGGGTTAGTATTAGGGTTAGGGCTCGGTTTAGGGTACGGGTTAGGATTAGGGTACGTGTCAGGGTTATGGTAGGGGTTAGGGTTAGGGTACGCGTTAGTGTTAGGGTAGTTATTAAACCTATCCCACTCTCTAGATACCCGTTAGCACGTAAAGGAATATTATTTGGGGGTCCAGCCATGGAGAAGAGTTTAGACACTAGGATAAGATAAGGAACACACCCATTATAAAGAAATCACATTAGGATTCTCTTTTTAAGCTGTTCCTTAAAACACTAGTGCTTAGGAAATCTATTGGAGGCAGAAGCAGTCAAGGGTAGCCTAGGGTTAGGGTTAGGCTTAGGGTTAGGCTTAGTGTACGGCTTAGGGTACGGGTTCAGGGAGGGGTTCGGGTACGGCGTAGGGTATGGGTTAGGGTTAAGGTTAGGGTTAGTGTTACGGTTAGGGCTCGGTTTAGGGTACGGTTTAGGATTAGGGTACGTGTTAGGGTTACGGTAGGGGTTAGGGTTAGGGTACGCGTTAGGGTTAGGGTAGTCATTAAAACTACTCCACTCTCTACATACCCCTTAGCACGTAAAGGAATATTATTTGGGGGTCCAGCCATGGAGAAGAATTTAGACACTAGGATAAGATAAGGAACACACCCATTATAAAGAAATCACATTAGGATTCTCTTTTTAAGCTGTTCCTTAAAACACTAGTGCTTAGGAAATCTATTGGAGGCAGAAGCAGTCAAGGGTAGCCTAGGGTTAGGGTTAGGCTTAGGGTTAGGGTTAGGGTACGGCTTAGGGTACGGGTTCAGGGAGGGGTTCGGGTACGGCGTAGTGTATGGGTTAGGGTTAGGGTTAGGGTTAGTATTAGGGTAAGGGCTCGGTTTAGGGTACGGGTTAGGATTAGGGTACGTGTTAGGGTTAGGGTAGGGGTTAGGGTTAGGGTACGCGTTAGGGTTAGCGTAGTTATTAAACCTATCTCAGTCTCTAGATACCCCTTAGCACGTAAAGGAATACTATTTGGGGGTCCAGGCATGGAGAAGAGTTTAGACACTAGGATAAGATAAGGAACACACCCATTATTAAGAAATCACATTAGGATTCACTTTTTAAGCTGTTCCTTAAAACACTAGTGCTTAGGAAGTGTATTGGAGGCAGAAGCAGTCAAGGGTAGCCTAGGGTTAGGGTTAGGCTTAGGGTTAGGCTTAGGGTACGGCTTAGGGTACGGTTTCGGGGAGGGGTTCAGGTACGGCGTAGGGTATGGGTTAGGGTTAGGGTTAGGGTTAGTGTTAGGGTTAGGGCTCGGTTTAGGGTACGGCTTAGGATTAGGGTACGCGTTAGGGTTAGGGTAGGGGTTAGGGTTAGGGTACGCGTTAGGGTTAGGGTAGTTATTAAACCTATCCCACTCTCTAGATACCCCTTAGCACGTAAAGGAATATTATTTGGGGGTCCAGCCATGGAGAAGAGTTTAGACACTAGGATAAGATAAGGAACACACCCATTATAAAGAAATCACATTAGGATTCTCTTTTTAAGCTGTTCCTTAAAACACTAGTGCTTAGGAAATCTATTGGAGGCAGAAGCAGTCAAGGGTAGCCTAGGGTTAGGGTTAGGCTTAGGGTTAGGCTTAGGGTACGGCTTAGGGTACGGGTTCATGGAGGGGTGCGGGTACGGCGTAGGGCATGGGTTAGGGTTAGGGTTAGGGTTAGTGTTAGGGTTAGGGCTCGGTTTAGGGTACGGGTTAGGAATAGGGTACGTGTTAGGGTTAGGATAGGGGTTAGGGTTAGGGTACGCGTTAGGGTTAGAGTAGTTATTAAACCTATCCCACTCTCTAGACACCCCTTAGCACGTAAAGGAATATTATTTGGGGGTTCAGCCATGGAGAAGAGTTTACACACTGGGATAAGATAAGGAACACACCCATTATAAAGAAATCACATTAGGATTCTCTTTTTAAGCTGTTCCTTAAAACACTAGTGCTTAGGAAATCTATTGGAGGCAGAAGCAGTCAAGGGTAGCCTAGGGTTAGGGTTAGGCTCAGGGTTAGGCTTAGGGTACGGCCTAGGGTACGGGTTCGGGGAGGGGTTCGGTTATGGCGTAGGGTATGGGTTAGGGTTAGGGTTAGGGTTAGTGTTAGGGTTAGGGCTCGGTTTAGGGTACGGGTTAGGATTAGGGTACGTGTTAGGGTTTGGGTAGTGGTTAGGGATAGGGTACGCGTTAGGGTTAGGGTAGGGGTTAGGGTTAGGGTACGCGTTAGGTTTAGGGTAGTTATTAAACCTATCCCACTCTCTAGATACCCCTTAGCACGTAAAGGAATATTATTTGGGGGTCCAGCCATGGAGAAGAGTTTAGACACTAGGATAAGATAAGGAACACACCCATTATAAAGAAATCACATTAGGATTCTCTTTTTAAGCTGTTCCTTATAACACTAGTGCTTAGGAAATCTATTGGAGGCAGAAGCAGTCAAGGGTAGCCTAGGTTTAGGGTTAGGCTTAGGGTTAGGGTTAGGGTACGGCTTAGGGTACGGGTTCGGGGAGGGGTGCGGGTACGGTGTAGGGTATGGGTTAGGGTTAGGGTTAGGGTTAGTGTTAGGGTTAGGGCTCGGTTTAGGGTATGGTTAGGAATAGGGTACGTGTTAGGGTTAGGGTAGGGGTTAGGGTACGCGTTAGGGTTAGGGTAGTTATTAAACCTATCCCACTCTCTAGATACCCCTTAGCACGTAAAGGAATATTATTTGGGGGTCCAGCCATGGAGAAGAGTTTAGACAGTAGGATAAGATAAGGAACACACCCATTATAAAGAAATCACACAAGGATTCTCTTTTTAAGCTGTTCCTTAAAACACTAGTGCTTAGGAAATCTATTGGAAGCAGAAGCAGTCAAGGGTAGCCTAGGGTTAGGGTCAGGCTTAGGGTTAGGCTTAGGGGACGGCTTAGGGTACGGGTTTGGGGTAGGGGTTCGGGTACGGCGTAGGGTATGGGTTAGGGTTAGGGTTAGGGTTAGTGTTAGGGTTAGGGCTCGGTTTAGGGTACGGCTTAGGATTAGGGTACGTGTTAGGGTTAGGGTAGGGGTTAGGGTTAGGGTACACGTTAGGGTTAGGGTAGTTATTAAACCTATCCCACTCTCTAGATACCCCTTAGCACGTAAAGGAATATTATTTGGGGGTCCAGCCATGGAGAAGAGTTTAGACACTAGGATAAGATAAGGAACACACCCATTATAAAGAAATCACATTAGGATTCTCTTTTTAAGCTGTTCCTTAAAACACTAGTGCTTAGGAAATCTATTGGAGGCAGAAGCAGTCAAGGGTAGCCTAGGGTTAGGGTTAGGCTTAGGGTTAGGCTTAGGGTACGGCTTAGGGTACGGGTTCGGGGAGGGGTTCGGGTACGGCGTAGGGTATGGGTTAGGGTTAGGGTTAGGGTTAGTATTAGGGTTAGGGCTCGGTTTAGGGTACGGGTTAGGATTAGGGTACGTGTCAGGGTTATGGTAGGGGTTAGGGTTAGGGTACGTGTTAGTGTTAGGGTAGTTATTAAACCTATCCCACTCTCTAGATACCCGTTAACACGTAAAGGAATATTATTTGGGGGTCCAGCCATGGAGAAGAGTTTAGACACTAGGATAAGATAAGGAACACACCCATTATAAAGAAATCACATTAGGATTCTCTTTTTAAGCTGTTCCTTAAAACACTAGTGCTTAGGAAATCTATTGGAGGCAGAAGCAGTCAAGGGTAGCCTAGGGTTAGGGTTAGGCTTAGGGTTAGCGTCAGGGTACGGCTTAGGGTACGGGTTCGGGGAGGGGTGCGGGTACGGCGTAGGGTATGGGTTAGGGTTAGTGTTAGGGTTAGGGCTCGTTTTACGGTACGGGTTAGGAATAGGGTACGTGTTAGGGTTAGGGTAGGGGTTAGGGTTAGGGTACGCGTTAGGGTTAGGGTAGTTATTAAACCTATCCCACTCTCTAGATACCCCTTAGCACGTAAAGGAATATTATTTGGGGGTCCAGCCATGGAGAAGAGTTTAGACACTGGGATAAGATAAGGAACACACCCATTATAAAGAAATCACATTAGGATTCTCTTTTAAAGCTGTTCCTTAAAACACTAGTGCTTAGGAAATCTATTGGAGGCAGAAGCAGTCAAGGGTAGCCTAGGGTTAGGTTTAGGCTTAGGGTTAGGCTTAGGGTACGGCTTAGGGTACGGGTTCGGGGAGGGGTGCGGGTACGGCGTAGGGAATGGGTTAGGGTTAGGGTTAGGGTTAGTGTTAGGGTTAGGGCTCGGTTTAGGGTATGGGTTAGGAATAGGGTACGTGTTAGGGTTAGGGTAGGGGTTAGGGTTAGGGTACGCGTTAGGGTTAGGGTAGTTATTAAACCTATCCCACTCTCTAGATACCCCTTAGCACGTAAAGGAATATTATTTGGGGGTCCAGCCATGGAGAAGAGTTTAGACACTAGGATAAGAAAAGGAACACACCCATTATAAAGAAATCACATTAGGATTCTCTTTTTAAGCTGTTCCTTAAAACAGTAGTGCTTAGGAAATCTATTGGAGGCAGAAGCAGTCAAGGGTAGCCTAGGGTTAGGGTTAGGCTTAGGGTTAGGCTTAGGGTACGGCTTAGGGTACGGGTTCATGGAGGGGTGCGGGTACGGCGTAGGGCATGGGTTAGGGTTAGGGTTAGGGTTAGTGTTAGGGTTAGGGCTCGGTTTAGGGTACGGGTTAGGAATAGGGTACGTGTTAGGGTTAGGATAGGGGTTAGGGTTAGGGTACGCGTTAGGGTTAGAGTAGTTATTAAACCTATCCCACTCTCTAGACACCCCTTAGCACGTAAAGGAATATTATTTGGGGGTTCAGCCATGGAGAAGAGTTTACACACTGGGATAAGATAAGGAACACACCCATTATAAAGAAATGACATTAGGATTCTCTTTTTAAGCTGTTCCTTAAAACACTAGTGCTTAGGAAATCTATTGGAGGCAGAAGCAGTCAAGGGTAGCCTAGGGTTAGGGTTAGGCTCAGGGTTAGGCTTAGGGTACGGCCTAGGGTACGGGTTCGGGGAGGGGTTCGGTTATGGCGTAGGGTATGGGTTAGGGTTAGGGTTAGGGTTAGTGTTAGGGTTAGGGCTCGGTTTAGGGTACGGGTTAGGATTAGGGTACGTGTTAGGGTTAGGGTAGTGGTTAGGGATAGGGTACGCGTTAGGGTTAGGGTAGGGGTTAGGGTTAGGGTACGCGTTAGGTTTAGGGTAGTTATTAAACCTATCCCACTCTCTAGATACCCCTTAGCACGTAAAGGAATATTATTTGGGGGTCCAGCCATGGAGAAGAGTTTAGACACTAGGATATGATAAGGAACACACCCATTATAAAGAAATCACACAAGGATTCTCTTTTTAAGCTGTTCCTTAAAACACTAGTTCTTAGGAAATCTATTGGAAGCAGAAGCAGTCAAGGGTAGCCTAGGGTTAGGCTCAGGCTTAGGGTTAGGCTTAGGGGACGGTTTAGGGTACGGGTTTGGGGTAGGGGTTCGGGTACGGCGTAGGGTATGGGTTAGGATTAGGGTTAGGGTTAGGGTTAGGGCTCGGTTTAGGGTACGGCTTAGGATTAGGGTACGTGTTAGGGTTAGGGTAGGGGTTAGGGTTAGGGTACACTTTAGGGTTAGGGTAGTTATTAAACCTATCCCACTCTCTAGATACCCCTTAGCACATAAAGGAATATTATTTGGGGGTCCAGCCATGGAGAAGAGTTTAGACACTAGGATAAGATAAGGAAGACACCCAGTATTAAGAAATCACATTAGGATTCTCTTTTTAAGCTGTTCCTTAAAACACTAGTGCTTAGGAAATCTATTGGAGGCAGAAGCAGTCAAGGGTAGCCTAGGGTTAGGGTTAGGCTTAGGGTTAGGCTTAGGGTACGGCTTAGGGTACGGGTTCGGGGAGGGGTGCGGGTACGGCGTAGGGTATGGGTTAGGGTTAGGGTTAGGGTTAGTGTTAGGGTTAGGGCTCGGTTTAGGGTACGGGTTAGGATTAGGGTACGTGTTAGGGTTAGGGTAGGGGTTAGGGTTAGGGTACGCTTTTGGGTTAGGGTAGTTATTAAACCTATCCCACTCTCTAGATACCCCTTAGCACGTAAAGGAATATTATTTGGGGGTCCAGCCATGGAGAAGAGTTTAGACACTAGGATAAGATAAGGAACACACCCATTATAAAGAAATCACATTAGGATTCTCTTTTTAAGCTGTTCCTTAAAACACTAGTGCTTAGGAAATCTATTGGAGGCAGAAGCAGTCAAGGGTAGCCTAGGGTTAGGGTTAGGCTTAGGGTTAGGGTCAGGGTACGGCTTAGGGTACGGGTTCGGGGAGGGGTGCGGGTACGGCGTAGGGTATGGGTTAGGGTTAGGGTTAGGGTTAGTGTTAGGGTTAGGGCTCGGTTTAGGGTACGGGTTAGGAATAGGGTACGTGTTAGGGTTAGGTTAGGGGTTAGGGTTAGGGTACGCGTTAGGGTTAGGGTAGTTATTAAACCTATCCCACTCTCTAGATACCCCTTAGCACGTAAAGGAATATTATTTGGGGGTCCAGCCATGGAGAAGAGTTTACACACTGGGATAAGATAAGGAACACACCCATTATAAAGAAATCACATTAGGATTCTCTTTTAAAGCTGTTCCTTAAAACACTAGTGCTTAGGAAATCTATTGGAGGCAGAATTAGTCAAGGGTAGCCTAGGGTTAGGGTTAGGCTTAGGGTTAGGCTTAGGGTACGGCTTAGGGTACGGGTTCGGGGAGGGGTGCGGGTACGGCGTAGGGTATGGGTTAGGGTTAGGGTTAGGGTTAGTGTTAGGGTTAGGGCTCAGTTTAGGGTACGGGTTAGGATTAGGCTACGTGTTAGGGTTAGGGTAGGGGTTAGGGTTAGGGTACGCGTTAGGGTTAGGGTAGTTATTAAACCTATCCCACTCTCTAGATACCCCTTAGCACGTAAAGGAATATTATTTGGGGGTCCAGCCATGGAGAAGAGTTTAGACACTAGGATAAGATAAGGAACACACCCATTATAAAGAAATCACATTAGGATTCTCTTTTTAAGCTGTTCCTTAAAACACTAGTGCTTAGGAAATCTATTGGAGGCAGAAGCAGTCAAGGGTAGCCTAGGGTTAGGGTTAGGCTTAGGGTTAGGGTCAGGGTACGGCTTAGGGTACGGGTTCGGGGAGGGGTGCGGGTACGGCGTAGGGTATGGGTTAGGGTTAGTGTTAGGGTTAGGGCTCGTTTTACGGTACGGGTTAGGAATAGGGTACGTGTTAGGGTTAGGGTAGGGGTTAGGGTTAGGGTACGCGTTAGGGTTAGGGTAGTTATTAAACCTATCCCACTCTCTAGATACCCCTTAGCACGTAAAGGAATATTATTTGGGGGTCCAGCCATGGAGAAGAGTTTAGACACTGGGATAAGATAAGGAACACACCCATTATAAAGAAATCACATTAGGATTCTCTTTTAAAGCTGTTCCTTAAAACACTAGTGCTTAGGAAATCTATTGGAGGCAGAAGCAGTCAAGGGTAGCCTAGGGTTAGGTTTAGGCTTAGGGTTAGGCTTAGGGTACGGCTTAGGGTACGGGTTCGGGGAGGGGTGCGGGTACGGCGTAGGGTATGGGTTAGGGTTAGGGTTAGGGTTAGTGTTAGGGTTAGGGCTCAGTTTAGGGTACGGGTTAGGATTAGGGTACTTGTTAGGGTTAGGGTAGGGGTTAGGGTTAGGGTACACGTTAGGGTTAGAGTAGTTATTAAACCTATCCCACTCTCTAGATACCCCTTAGCACGTAAAGGAATATTATTTGGGGGTCCAGCCATGGAGAAGAGTTTAGACACTAGGATAAGATAAGGAACACACCCATTATAAAGAAATCACATTAGGATTCTCTTTTTAAGTTGTTCCTTAAAACACTAGTGCTTAGGAAATCTATTGGAGGCAGAAGCAGTCAAGGGTAGCCTAGGGTTAGGGTTAGGCTTAGGTTTAGGGTTAGGGTACGGCTTAGGGTACGGGTTCGGGGAGGGGTGCGGGTACGGCGTAGGGTATGGGTTAGTGTTAGGGTTAGGGTTAGTGTTAGGGTTAGGGCTCGGTTTAGGGTACGGGTTAGGATTAGGGTACGTGTTAGGGTTAGGGTAGGGGTTAGGGATAGGGTACGCGTTAGGGTTAGGGTAGGGGTTAGGTTTAGGGTACGCGTTAGGGTTAGGGTAGTTATTAAACCTATCCCACTCTCTAGATACCCGTTAGCACGTAAAGGAATATTATTTGGGGGTCCAGCCATGGAGAAGAGTTTGGACACTAGGATAAGATAAGGAACACACCCATTATAAAGAAATCACATTAGGATTCTCTTTTTAAGCTGTTCCTTAAAACACTAGTGCTTAGGAAATCTATTGGAGGCAGAAGCAGTCAAGGGTAGCCTAGGGTTAGGGTTAGGCTTAGGGTTAGGCTTAGGGTACGGCTTAGGGTACGGGTTCGGGGAGGGGTGCGGGTACGGCGTAGGGTATGGGTTAGGGTTAGGGTTAGGGTTAGTGTTAGGGTTAGAGCTCGGTTTAGGGTACGGGTTAGGATTAGGGTACGTGTTAGGGTTAGGGTAGGGGTTAGGGTTAGGGTACGCGTTAGGGTTAGGGTAGTTATTAAACCTATCCCACTCTCTAGATACCCCTTAGCACGTAAAGGAATATTATTTGGGGGTCCAGCCATGGAGAAGAGTTTAGACACTGGGATAAGATAAGGAACACACCCATTATAAAGAAATCACATTAGCATTCTCTTTTTAAGCTGTTCCTTAAAACACTAGTGCTTAGGAAATCTATTGGAGGCAGAAGCAGTCAAGGGTAGCCTAGGGTTAGGGTTAGGCTCAGGGTTAGGGTTAGGGTACGGATTAGGGTACGGGTTCGGGGAGGGGTGCGGGTATGGCGTAGGGTATGGGTTAGGGTTAGGGTTAGGGTTAGTGTTAGGGTTAGGGCTCGGTTTAGGGTACGGGTTAGGAATAGGGTACGTGTTAGGGTTAGGGTAGGGGTTAGGGTTAGGGTACACGTTAGGGTTAGAGTAGTTATTAAACCTATCCCACTCTCTAGATACCCCTTAGCACGTAAAGGAATATTATTTGGGGGTCCAGCCATGGAGAAGAGTTTAGACACTAGGATAAGATAAGGAACACACCCATTATAAAGAAATCACATTAGGATTCTCTTTTTAAGCTGTTCTTTAAAACACTAGTGCTTAGGAAATGTATTGGAGGCAGAAGCAGTCAAGGGTAGCCTAGGGTTAGGGTTAGGCTTAGGGTTAGGCTTAGGATACGGCTTACGGTACGGGTTCGGGGAGGGGTTCGAGTACGGCGTAGGGTATGGGTTAGGGTTAGGGTTAGGGTTAGTGTTAGGGTTAGGGCTCGGTTTATGGTACGGGTTAGGATTAGGGTACGTGTTAGGGTTAGGGTAGGGGTTAGGGTTAGGGTACGCGTTAGGGTTAGGGTAGTTATTAAACCTATCCCACTCTCTAGATACCCCTTAGCACGTAAAGGAATATTATTTGGGGGTCCAGCCATGGAGAAGAGTTTAGACACTAGGATAAGATAAGGAACACACCCATTATAAAGAAATCACATTAGGATTCTCTTTTTAAGCTGTTCCTTAAAACACTAGTGCTTAGGAAATCTATTGGAGGCAGAAGCAGTCAAGGGTAGCCTAGGGTTAGGGTTAGGCTTAGGTTTAGGGTTAGGGTACGGCTTAGGGTACGGTTTCGGGGAGGGGTGCGGGTACGGCGTAGGGTATGGGTTAGGGTTAGGGTTAGGGTTAGTGTTAGGGTTAGGGCTCGGTTTAGGGTATGGGTTAGGAATAGGGTACGTGTTAGGGTTAGGGTAGGGGTTAGGGTTAGGGTACGCGTTAGGGTTAGGGTAGTTATTAAACCTATCCCACTCTCTAGATACCCCTTAGCACGTAAAGGAATATTATTTGGGGGTCCAGCCATGGAGAAGAGTTTAGACACTAGGATAAGAAAAGGAACACACCCATTATAAAGAAATCATATTAGGATTCTCTTTTTAAGCTGTTCCTTAAAACACTAGTGCTTAGGAAATCTATTGGAGGCAGAAGCAGTCAAGGGTAGCCTAGGGTTAGGGTTAGGCTTAGGGTTAGGCTTAGGGTACGGCTTAGGGTACGGGTTCATGGAGGGGTGCGGGTACGGCGTAGGGCATGGGTTAGGGTTAGGGTTAGGGTTAGTGTTAGGGTTAGGGCTCGGTTTAGGGTACGGGTTAGGAATAGGGTACGTGTTAGGGTTAGGATAGGGGTTAGGGTTAGGGTACGCGTTAGGGTTAGAGTAGTTATTAAACCTATCCCACTCTCTAGACACCCCTTAGCACGTAAAGGAATATTATTTGGGGGTTCAGCCATGGAGAAGAGTTTACACACTGGGATAAGATAAGGAACACACCCATTATAAAGAAATCACATTAGGATTCTCTTTTTAAGCTGTTCCTTAAAACACTAGTGCTTAGGAAATCTATTGGAGGCAGAAGCAGTCAAGGGTAGCCTAGGGTTAGGGTTAGGCTCAGGGTTAGGCTTAGGGTACGGCCTAGGGTACGGGTTCGGGGAGGGGTTCGGTTATGGCGTAGGGTATGGGTTAGGGTTAGGGTTAGGGTTAGTGTTAGGGTTAGGGCTCGGTTTAGGGTACGGGTTAGGATTAGGGTACGTGTTAGGGTTTGGGTAGTGGTTAGGGATAGGGTACGCGTTAGGGTTAGGGTAGGGGTTAGGGTTAGGGTACGCGTTAGGTTTAGGGTAGTTATTAAACCTATCCCACTCTCTAGATACCCCTTAGCACGTAAAGGAATATTATTTGGGGGTCCAGCCATGGAGAAGAGTTTAGACACTAGGATAAGATAAGGAACACACCCATTATAAAGAAATCACATTAGGATTCTCTTTTTAAGCTGTTCCTTATAACACTAGTGCTTAGGAAATCTATTGGAGGCAGAAGCAGTCAAGGGTAGCCTAGGGTTAGGGTTAGGCTTAGGGTTAGGGTTAGGGTACGGCTTAGGGTACGGGTTCGGGGAGGGGTGCGGGTACGGTGTAGGGTATGGGTTAGGGTTAGGGTTAGGGTTAGTGTTAGGGTTAGGGCTCGGTTTAGGGTATGGTTAGGAATAGGGTACGTGTTAGGGTTAGGGTAGGGGTTAGGGTACGCGTTAGGGTTAGGGTAGTTATTAAACCTATCCCACTCTCTAGATACCCCTTAGCACGTAAAGGAATATTATTTGGGGGTCCAGCCATGGAGAAGAGTTTAGACAGTAGGATAAGATAAGGAACACACCCATTATAAAGAAATCACACAAGGATTCTCTTTTTAAGCTGTTCCTTAAAACACTAGTGCTTAGGAAATCTATTGGAAGCAGAAGCAGTCAAGGGTAGCCTAGGGTTAGGGTCAGGCTTAGGGTTAGGCTTAGGGGACGGCTTAGGGTACGGGTTTGGGGTAGGGGTTCGGGTACGGCGTAGGGTATGGGTTAGGGTTAGGGTTAGGGTTAGTGTTAGGGTTAGGGCTCGGTTTAGGGTACGGCTTAGGATTAGGGTACGTGTTAGGGTTAGGGTAGGGGTTAGGGTTAGGGTACACGTTAGGGTTAGGGTAGTTATTAAACCTATCCCACTCTCTAGATACCCCTTAGCACGTAAAGGAATATTATTTGGGGGTCCAGCCATGGAGAAGAGTTTAGACACTAGGATAAGATAAGGAACACACCCATTATAAAGAAATCACATTAGGATTCTCTTTTTAAGCTGTTCCTTAAAACACTAGTGCTTAGGAAATCTATTGGAGGCAGAAGCAGTCAAGGGTAGCCTAGGGTTAGGGTTAGGCTTAGGGTTAGGCTTAGGGTACGACTTAGGGTACGGGTTCGGGGAGGGGTTCGGGTACGGCGTAGGGTATGGGTTAGGGTTAGGGTTAGGGTTAGTATTAGGGTTAGGGCTCGGTTTAGGGTACGGGTTAGGATTAGGGTACGTGTCAGGGTTATGGTAGGGGTTAGGGTTAGGGTACGCGTTAGTGTTAGGGTAGTTATTAAACCTATCCCACTCTCTAGATACCCGTTAGCACGTAAAGGAATATTATTTGGGGGTCCAGCCATGGAGAAGAGTTTAGACACTAGGATAAGATAAGGAACACACCCATTATAAAGAAATCACATTAGGATTCTCTTTTTAAGCTGTTCCTTAAAACACTAGTGCTTAGGAAATCTATTGGAGGCAGAAGCAGTCAAGGGTAGCCTAGGGTTAGGGTTAGGCTTAGGGTTAGCGTCAGGGTACGGCTTAGGGTACGGGTTCGGGGAGGGGTGCGGGTACGGCGTAGGGTATGGGTTAGGGTTAGTGTTAGGGTTAGGGCTCGTTTTACGGTACGGGTTAGGAATAGGGTACGTGTTAGGGTTAGGGTAGGGGTTAGGGTTAGGGTACGCGTTAGGGTTAGGGTAGTTATTAAACCTATCCCACTCTCTAGATACCCCTTAGCACGTAAAGGAATATTATTTGGGGGTCCAGCCATGGAGAAGAGTTTAGACACTGGGATAAGATAAGGAACACACCCATTATAAAGAAATCACATTAGGATTCTCTTTTAAAGCTGTTCCTTAAAACACTAGTGCTTAGGAAATCTATTGGAGGCAGAAGCAGTCAAGGGTAGCCTAGGGTTAGGTTTAGGCTTAGGGTTAGGCTTAGGGTACGGCTTAGGGTACGGGTTCGGGGAGGGGTGCGGGTACGGCGTAGGGTATGGGTTAGGGTTAGGGTTAGGGTTAGTGTTAGGGTTAGGGCTCAGTTTAGGGTACGGGTTAGGATTAGGGTACTTGTTAGGGTTAGGGTAGGGGTTAGGGTTAGGGTACGCGTTAGGGTTAGGGTAGTTATTAAACCTATCCCACTCTCTAGATACCCCTTAGCACGTAAAGGAATATTATTTGGGGGTCCAGCCATGGAGAAGAGTTTAGACACTAGGATAAGATAAGGAACACACCCATTATAAAGAAATCACATTAGGATTCTCTTTTTAAGCTGTTCCTTAAAACACTAGTGCTTAGGAAATCTATTGGAGGCAGAAGCAGTCAAGGGTAGCCTAGGGTTAGGGTTAGGCTCAGGGTTAGGCTTAGGTTACGGCGTAGGGTACGGGTTCGGGGAGGGGTTCGGGTACGGTGTAGGGTATGGGTTAGGGTTAGGGTTAGGGTTAGTGTTAGGGTTAGGGCTCGTTTTAGGGTACGGGTTAGGATTAGGGTACGTGTTAGGGTTAGGGTAGGGGTTAGGGTTAGGGTACGCGTTAGGGTTAGGGTATTTATTAAACCTATCCCACTCTCTAGATACCCTTTAGCACGTAAAGGAATATTATTTGGGGGTCCAGCCATGGAGAAGAGATTAGACACTAGGATAAGATAAGGAACACACCCATTATAAAGAAATCACATTAGGATTCTCTTTTTAAGCTGTTCCTTAAAACACTAGTGCTTAGGAAATCTATTGGAGGCAGAAGCAGTCAAGGGTAGCCTAGGGTTAGGGTTAGGCTTAGGGTTAGGCTTAGGGTACGGCTTAGGGTACGGGTTCGGGGAAGGGTGCGGGTACGGCGTAGGGTATGGGTTAGGGTTAGGGTTAGGATTAGTGTTAGGGTTAGGGCTCGGTTTAGGGTACGGGTTAGGATTAGGGTACGTGTTAGGGTTAGGGTAGGGGTTAGGGTTAGGGTACGCATTAGGGTTAGGGTAGTTATTAAACCTATCCCACTCTCTAGATACCCCTTAGCACGTAAAGGAATATTATTTGGGGGTCCAGCCATGGAGAAGAGTTTAGACACTAGTATAAGATAAGGAACACACCCATTATAAAGAAATCACATTAGGATTCTCTTTTTAAGCTGTTCCTTAAAACACTAGTGCTTAGGAAATCTATTGGAGGCAGAAGCATTCAAGGGTAGCCAAGGGTTAGGGTTAGGCTTAGGGTTACGGTTAGGGTATGGCTTAGGGTACGGGTTCGGGGAGGGGTGCGGGTACGGCGTAGGGTATGGGTTAGGGTTAGGGTTAGGGTTAGTGTTAGGGTTAGGTCTCGGTTTAGGGTACGGGTTAGGATTAGGGTACGTGTTAGGGTTAGGGTAGGGGTTAGGGTTAGGGTACGCGTTAGGGTTAGGGTAGATATTAAACCTATCCCACTCTCTAGATACCCCTTAGCACGTAAAGGAATATTATTTGGGGGTCCAGCCATGGAGAAGAGTTTAGACACTAGGATAAGATAAGGAACACACCCATTATAAAGAAATCACATTAGGATTCTCTTTTTAAGCTGTTCCTTAAAACACTAGTGCTTAGGAAATCTATTGGAGGCAGAAGCAGTCAAGGGTAGCCTAGGGTTAGGGTTAGGCTTAGGGTTAGGGTCAGGGTACCGCTTAGGGTACGGGTTCGGGGAGGGGTGCGGGTACGGCGTAGGGTATGGGTTAGGGTTAGGGTTAGGGTTAGTGTTAGGGTTAGGGCTCGGTTTAGGGTACGGGTTGGGAATAGGGTACGTGTTAGGGTTAGGGTAGGGGTTAGGGTTAGGGTACGCGTTAGGGTTAGGGTAGTTATTAAACCTATCCCACTCTCTAGATACCCCTTAGCACGTAAAGGAATATTATTTGGGGGTCCAGCCATGGAGAAGAGTTTAGAAACTAGGATAAGATAAGGAACACACCCATTATAAAGAAATCACATTAGGATTCTCTTTTTAAGCTGTTCCTTAAAACACTAGTGGTTAGGAAATCTATTGGAGGCAGAAGCAGTCAAGGGTAGCCTAGGGTTAGGGTTAGGCTTAGGGTTAGGCTTAGGGTACGGCTTAGGGTATGGGTTCGGGGAGGGGTGCGGGTACGGCGTAGGGTATGGGTTGGGGTTAGGGTTAGGGTTAGTGTTAGGGTTAGGGCTCGGTTTAGGGTACGGCTTAGGATTAGGGTACGTGTTTGGGTTAGGGTATGGATTAGGGTAAGGGTACGCGTTAGGGTTAGGGTAGTTATTAAACCTATCCCACTCTCAAGATACCCCTTAGCACGTAAAGGAATATTATTTGGGGGTCCAGCCATGGAGAAGAGTTTAGACACTAGGATAACATAAGGAACACACCCATTATAAAGAAATCACATTAGGATTCTCTTTTTAAGCTGTTCCTTAAAACACTAGTGCTTAGGAAATCTATTGGAGGCAGAAGCAGTCAAGGGTAGCCTAGGGTTAGGGTTAGGCTTAGGGTTAGGCTTAGGGTACGGCTTAGGGTACGGGTTCGGGGAGGGGTGCGGGTACGGCGTAGGGTATGGGTTAGGGTTAGGGTTAGGGTTAGTGTTAGGGTTAGGGCTCGGTTTAGGGTACGGGTTAGGATTAGGGTACGTGTTAGGGTTAGGGTAGGGGTTAGGGTTAGGGTACGCGTTAGGGTTAGGGTAGTTATTAAACCTATCCCACTCTCTAGATACCCGTTAGCACGTAAAGGAATATTATTTGGGGGTCCAGCCATGGAGAAGAGTTTGGACACTAGGATAAGATAAGGAACACACCCATTATAAAGAAATCACATTAGGATTCTCTTTTTAAGCTGTTCCTTAAAACACTAGTGCTTAGGAAATCTATTGGAGGCAGAAGCAGTCAAGGGTAGCCTAGGGTTAGGGTTAGGCTTAGGGTTAGGCTTAGGGTACGGCTTAGGGTACGGGTTCGGGGAGGGGTGCGGGTACGGCGTAGGGTATGGGTTAGGGTTAGGGTTAAGGTTAGTGTTAGGGTTAGGGCTCGGTTTAGGGTACGGGTTAGGATTAGGGTACGTGTTAGGGTTAGGGTAGGGGTTAGGGTTAGGGTACGCGTTAGGGTTAGGGTAGTTATTAAACCTATCCCACTCTCTAGATACCCCTTAGCACGTAAAGGAATATTATTTGGGGGTCCAGCCATGGAGAAGAGTTTAGACACTGGGATAAGATAAGGAACACACCCATTATAAAGAAATCACATTAGGATTCTCTTTTTAAGCTGTTCCTTAAAACACTAGTGCTTAGGAAATCTATTGGAGGCAGAAGCAGTCAAGGGTAGCCTAGGGTTAGGGTTAGGCTCAGGGTTAGGGTTAGGGTACGGATTAGGGTACGGGTTCGGGGAGGGGTGCGGGTATGGCGTAGGGTATGGGTTAGGGTTAGGGTTAGGGTTAGTGTTAGGGTTAGGGCTCGGTTTAGGGTACGGGTTAGGAATAGGGTACGTGTTAGGGTTAGGGTAGGGGTTAGGGTTAGGGTACACGTTAGGGTTAGAGTAGTTATTAAACCTATCCCACTCTCTAGATACCCCTTAGCACGTAAAGGAATATTATTTGGGGGTCCAGCCATGGAGAAGAGTTTAGACACTAGGATAAGATAAGGAACACACCCATTATAAAGAAATCACATTAGGATTCTCTTTTTAAGTTGTTCCTTAAAACACTAGTGCTTAGGAAATCTATTGGAGGCAGAAGCAGTCAAGGGTAGCCTAGGGTTAGGGTTAGGCTTAGGTTTAGGGTTAGGGTACGGCTTAGGGTACGGGTTCGGGGAGGGGTGCGGGTACGGCGTAGGGTATGGGTTAGGGTTAGGGTTAGGGTTAGTGTTAGGGTTAGGGCTCGGTTTAGGGTACGGGTTAGGATTAGGGTACGTGTTAGGGTTAGGGTAGGGGTTAGGGATAGGGTACGCGTTAGGGTTAGGGTAGTTATTAAACCTATCCCACTCTCTAGATACCCCTTAGCACGTGAAGGAATATTATTTGGGGGTCCAGCCATGGAGAAGAGTTTAGACACTGGGATAAGATAAGGAACACACCCATTATAAAGAAATCACATTAGGATTCTCTTTTTAAGCTGTTCCTTAAAACACTAGTGCTTAGGAAATCTATTGGAGGCAGAAGCAGTCAAGGGTAGCCTAGGGTTAGGGTTAGGCTCAGGGTTAGGGTTAGGGTACGGATTAGGGTACGGGTTCGGGGAGGGGTGCGGGTATGGCGTAGGGTATGGGTTAGGGTTAGGGTTAGGGTTAGTGTTAGGGTTAGGGCTCGGTTTAGGGTACGGGTTAGGAATAGGGTACGTGTTAGGGTTAGGGTAGGGGTTAGGGTTAGGGTACACGTTAGGGTTAGAGTAGTTATTAAACCTATCCCACTCTCTAGATACCCCTTAGCACGTAAAGGAATATTATATGGGGGTCCAGCCATGGAGAAGAGTTTAGACACTAGGATAAGATAAGGAACACACCCATTATAAAGAAATCACATTAGGATTCTCTTTTTAAGTTGTTCCTTAAAACACTAGTGCTTAGGAAATCTATTGGAGGCAGAAGCAGTCAAGGGTAGCCTAGGGTTAGGGTTAGGCTTAGGTTTAGGGTTAGGGTACGGCTTAGGGTACGGGTTCGGGGAGGGGTGCGGGTACGGCGTAGGGTATGGGTTAGGGTTAGGGTTAGGGTTAGTGTTAGGGTTAGGGCTCGGTTTAGGGTACGGGTTAGGATTAGGGTACGTGTTAGGGTTAGGGTAGGGGTTAGGGATAGGGTACGCGTTAGGGTTAGGGTAGGGGTTAGGTTTAGGGTACGCGTTAGGGTTAGGGTAGTTATTAAACCTATCCCACTCTCTAGATACCCGTTAGCACGTAAAGGAATATTATTTGGGGGTCCAGCCATGGAGAAGAGTTTGGACACTAGGATAAGATAAGGAACACACCCATTATAAAGAAATCACATTAGGATTCTCTTTTTAAGCTGTTCCTTAAAACACTAGTGCTTAGGAAATCTATTGGAGGCAGAAGCAGTCAAGGGTAGCCTAGGGTTAGGGTTAGGCTTAGGGTTAGGCTTAGGGTACGGCTTAGGGTACGGGTTCGGGGAGGGGTGCGGGTACGGCGTAGGGTATGGGTTAGGGTTAGGGTTAGGGTTAGTGTTAGGGTTAGAGCTCGGTTTAGGGTACGGGTTAGCATTAGGGTACGTGTTAGGGTTAGGGTAGGGGTTAGGGTTAGGGTATGCGTTAGGGTTAGGGTAGTTATTAAACCTATCCCACTCTCTAGATACCCCTTAGCACGTAAAGGAATATTATTTGGGGGTCCAGCCATGGAGAAGAGTTTAGACACTGTGATAAGATAAGGAACACACCCATTATAAAGAAATCACATTAGCATTCTCTTTTTAAGCTGTTCCTTAAAACACTAGTGCTTAGGAAATCTATTGGAGGCAGAAGCAGTCAAGGGTAGCCTAGGGTTAGGGTTAGGCTCAGGGTTAGGGTTAGGGTACGGATTAGGGTACGGGTTCGGGGAGGGGTGCGGGTATGGCGTAGGGTATGGGTTAGGGTTAGGGTTAGGGTTAGTGTTAGGGTTAGGGCTCGGTTTAGGGTACGGGTTAGGAATAGGGTACGTGTTAGGGTTAGGGTAGGGGTTAGGGTTAGGGTACACGTTAGGGTTAGAGTAGTTATTAAACCTATCCCACTCTCTAGATACCCCTTAGCACGTAAAGGAATATTATTTGGGGGTCCAGCCATGGAGAAGAGTTTAGACACTAGGATAAGATAAGGAACACACCCATTATAAAGAAATCACATTAGGATTCTCTTTTTAAGCTGTTCTTTAAAACACTAGTGCTTAGGAAATGTATTGGAGGCAGAAGCAGTCAAGGGTAGCCTAGGGTTAGGGTTAGGCTTAGGGTTAGGCTTAGGATACGGCTTAGGGTACGGGTTCGGGGAGGGGTTCGAGTACGGCGTAGGGTATGGGTTAGGGTTAGGGTTAGGGTTAGTGTTAGGGTTAGGGCTCGGTTTATGGTACGGGTTAGGATTAGGGTACGTGTTAGGGTTAGGGTAGGGGTTAGGGTTAGGGTACGCGTTAGGGTTAGGGTAGTTATTAAACCTATCCCACTCTCTAGATACCCCTTAGCACGTAAAGGAATATTATTTGGGGGTCCAGCCATGGAGAAGAGTTTAGACACTAGGATAAGATAAGGAACACACCCATTATAAAGAAATCACATTAGGATTCTCTTTTTAAGCTGTTCCTTAAAACACTAGTGCTTAGGAAATCTATTGGAGGCAGAAGCAGTCAAGGGTAGCCTAGGGTTAGGGTTAGGCTTAGGGTTAGGGTTAGGGTACGGCTTAGGGTACGGTTTCGGGGAGGGGTGCGGGTACGGCGTAGGGTATGGGTTAGGGTTAGGGTTAGGGTTAGTGTTAGGGTTAGGGCTCGGTTTAGGGTATGGGTTAGGAATAGGGTACGTGTTAGGGTTAGGGTAGGGGTTAGGGTTAGGGTACGCGTTAGGGTTAGGGTAGTTATTAAACCTATCCCACTCTCTAGATACCCGTTAGCACGTAAAGGAATATTATTTGGGGGTCCAGCCATGGAGAAGAGTTTGGACACTAGGATAAGATAAGGAACACACCCATTATAAAGAAATCACATTAGGATTCTCTTTTTAAGCTGTTCCTTAAAACACTAGTGCTTAGGAAATCTATTGGAGGCAGAAGCAGTCAAGGGTAGCCTAGGGTTAGGGTTAGGCTTAGGGTTAGGCTTAGGGTACGGCTTAGGGTACGGGTTCATGGAGGGGTGCGGGTACGGCGTAGGGCATGGGTTAGGGTTAGGGTTAGGGTTAGTGTTAGGGTTAGGGCTCGGTTTAGGGTACGGGTTAGGAATAGGGTACGTGTTAGGGTTAGGATAGGGGTTAGGGTTAGGGTACGCGTTAGGGTTAGAGTAGTTATTAAACCTATCCCACTCTCTAGACACCCCTTAGCACGTAAAGGAATATTATTTGGGGGTTCAGCCATGGAGAAGAGTTTACACACTGGGATAAGATAAGGAACACACCCATTATAAAGAAATCACATTAGGATTCTCTTTTTAAGCTGTTCCTTAAAACACTAGTGCTTAGGAAATCTATTGGAGGCAAAAGCAGTCAAGGGTAGCCTAGGGTTAGGGTTAGGCTCAGGGTTAGGCTTAGGGTACGGCCTAGGGTACGGGTTCGGGGAGGGGTTCGGTTATGGCGTAGGGTATGGGTTAGGGTTAGGGTTAGGGTTAGTGTTAGGGTTAGGGCTCGGTTTAGGGTACGGGTTAGGATTAGGGTACGTGTTAGGGTTAGGGTAGTGGTTAGGGATAGGGTACGCGTTAGGGTTAGGGTAGGGGTTAGGGTTAGGGTACGCGTTAGGTTTAGGGTAGTTATTAAACCTATCCCACTCTCTAGATACCCCTTAGCACGTAAAGGAATATTATTTGGGGGTCCAGCCATGGAGAAGAGTTTAGACACTAGGATAAGATAAGGAACACACCCATTATAAAGAAATCACATTAGGATTCTCTTTTTAAGCTGTTCCTTAAAACACTAGTGCTTAGGAAATCTATTGGAGGCAGAAGCAGTCAAGGGTAGCCTAGGGTTAGGGTTAGGCTTAGGGTTAGGGTTAGGGTACGGCTTAGGGTACGGGTTCGGGGAGGGGTGCGGGTACGGTGTAGGGTATGGGTTAGGGTTAGGGTTAGGGTTAGTGTTAGGGTTAGGGCTCGGTTTAGGGTATGGTTAGGAATAGGGTACGTGTTAGGGTTAGGGTAGGGGTTAGGGTACGCTTTAGGGTTAGGGTAGTTATTAAACCTATCCCACTCTCTAGATACCCCTTAGCACGTAAAGGAATATTATTTGGGGGTCCAGCCATGGAGAAGAGTTTAGACAGTAGGATAAGATAAGGAACACACCCATTATAAAGAAATCACACAAGGATTCTCTTTTTAAGCTGTTCCTTAAAACACTAGTGCTTAGGAAATCTATTGGAAGCAGAAGCAGTCAAGGGTAGCCTAGGGTTAGGGTCAGGCTTAGGGTTAGGCTTAGGGGACGGCTTAGGGTACGGGTTTGGGGTAGGGGTTCGGGTACGGCGTAGGGTATGGGTTAGGGTTAGGGTTAGGGTTAGTGTTAGGGTTAGGGCTCGGTTTAGGGTACGGCTTAGGATTAGGGTACGTGTTAGGGTTAGGGTAGGGGTTAGGGTTAGGGTACACGTTAGGGTTAGGGTAGTTATTAAACCTATCCCACTCTCTAGATACCCCTTAGCACGTAAAGGAATATTATTTGGGGGTCCAGCCATGGAGAAGAGTTTAGACACTAGGATAAGATAAGGAACACACCCATTATAAAGAAATCACATTAGGATTCTCTTTTTAAGCTGTTCCTTAAAACACTAGTGCTTAGGAAATCTATTGGAGGCAGAAGCAGTCAAGGGTAGCCTAGGGTTAGGGTTAGGCTTAGGGTTAGGCTTAGGGTACGGCTTAGGGTACGGGTTCGGGGAGGGGTTCGGGTACGGCGTAGGGTATGGGTTAGGGTTAGGGTTAGGGTTAGTATTAGGGTTAGGGCTCGGTTTAGGGTACGGGTTAGGATTAGGGTACGTGTCAGGGTTATGGTAGGGGTTAGGGTTAGGGTACGCGTTAGTGTTAGGGTAGTTATTAAACCTATCCCACTCTCTAGATACCCGTTAGCACGTAAAGGAATATTATTTGGGGGTCCAGCCATGGAGAAGAGTTTAGACACTAGGATAAGATAAGGAACACACCCATTATAAAGAAATCACATTAGGATTCTCTTTTTAAGCTGTTCCTTAAAACACTAGTGCTTAGGAAATCTATTGGAGGCAGAAGCAGTCAAGGGTAGCCTAGGGTTAGGGTTAGGCTTAGGGTTAGGCTTAGTGTACGGCTTAGGGTACGGGTTCAGGGAGGGGTTCGGGTACGGCGTAGGGTATGGGTTAGGGTTAAGGTTAGGGTTAGTGTTACGGTTAGGGCTCGGTTTAGGGTACGGTTTAGGATTAGGGTACGTGTTAGGGTTACGGTAGGGGTTAGGGTTAGGGTACGCGTTAGGGTTAGGGTAGTCATTAAAACTACTCCACTCTCTACATAACCCTTAGCACGTAAAGGAATATTATTTGGGGGTCCAGCCATGGAGAAGAATTTAGACACTAGGATAAGATAAGGAACACACCCATTATAAAGAAATCACATTAGGATTCTCTTTTTAAGCTGTTCCTTAAAACACTAGTGCTTAGGAAATCTATTGGAGGCAGAAGCAGTCAAGGGTAGCCTAGGGTTAGGGTTAGGCTTAGGGTTAGGGTTAGGGTACGGCTTAGGGTACGGGTTCAGGGAGGGGTTCGGGTACGGCGTAGTGTATGGGTTAGGGTTAGGGTTAGGGTTAGTATTAGGGTAAGGGCTCGGTTTAGGGTACGGGTTAGGATTAGGGTACGTGTTAGGGTTAGGGTAGGGGTTAGGGTTAGGGTACGCGTTAGGGTTAGCGTAGTTATTAAACCTATCTCAGTCTCTAGATACCCCTTAGCACGTAAAGGAATACTATTTGGGGGTCCAGGCATGGAGAAGAGTTTAGACACTAGGATAAGATAAGGAACACACCCATTATTAAGAAATCACATTAGGATTCACTTTTTAAGCTGTTCCTTAAAACACTAGTGCTTAGGAAGTGTATTGGAGGCAGAAGCAGTCAAGGGTAGCCTAGGGTTAGGGTTAGGCTTAGGGTTAGGCTTAGGGTACGGCTTAGGGTACGGTTTCGGGGAGGGGTTCAGGTACGGCGTAGGGTATGGGTTAGGGTTAGGGTTAGGGTTAGTGTTAGGGTTAGGGCTCGGTTTAGGGTACGGCTTAGGATTAGGGTACGCGTTAGGGTTAGGGTAGGGGTTAGGGTTAGGGTACGCGTTAGGGTTAGGGTAGTTATTAAACCTATCCCACTCTCTAGATACCCCTTAGCACGTAAAGGAATATTATTTGGGGGTCCAGCCATGGAGAAGAGTTTAGACACTAGGATAAGATAAGGAACACACCCATTATAAAGAAATCACATTAGGATTCTCTTTTTAAGCTGTTCCTTAAAACACTAGTGCTTAGGAAATCTATTGGAGGCAGAAGCAGTCAAGGGTAGCCTAGGGTTAGGGTTAGGCTTAGGGTTAGGCTTACGGTACGGCTTAGGGTACGGGTTCATGGAGGGGTGCGGGTACGGCGTAGGGCATGGGTTAGGGTTAGGGTTAGGGTTAGTGTTAGGGTTAGGGCTCGGTTTAGGGTACGGGTTAGGAATAGGGTACGTGTTAGGGTTAGGATAGGGGTTAGGGTTAGGGTACGCGTTAGGGTTAGAGTAGTTATTAAACCTATCCCACTCTCTAGACACCCCTTAGCACGTAAAGGAATATTATTTGGGGGTTCAGCCATGGAGAAGAGTTTACACACTGGGATAAGATAAGGAACACACCCATTATAAAGAAATCACATTAGGATTCTCTTTTTAAGCTGTTCCTTAAAACACTAGTGCTTAGGAAATCTATTGGAGGCAGAAGCAGTCAAGGGTAGCCTAGGGTTAGGGTTAGGCTCAGGGTTAGGCTTAGGGTACGGCCTAGGGTACGGGTTCGGGGAGGGGTTCGGTTATGGCGTAGGGTATGGGTTAGGGTTAGGGTTAGGGTTAGTGTTAGGGTTAGGGCTCGGTTTAGGGTACGGGTTAGGATTAGGGTACGTGTTAGGGTTTGGGTAGTGGTTAGGGATAGGGTACGCGTTAGGGTTAGGGTAGGGGTTAGGGTTAGGGTACGCGTTAGGTTTAGGGTAGTTATTAAACCTATCCCACTCTCTAGATACCCCTTAGCACGTAAAGGAATATTATTTGGGGGTCCAGCCATGGAGAAGAGTTTAGACACTAGGATAAGATAAGGAACACACCCATTATAAAGAAATCACATTAGGATTCTCTTTTTAAGCTGTTCCTTATAACACTAGTGCTTAGGAAATCTATTGGAGGCAGAAGCAGTCAAGGGTAGCCTAGGGTTAGGGTTAGGCTTAGGGTTAGGGTTAGGGTACGGCTTAGGGTACGGGTTCGGGGAGGGGTGCGGGTACGGTGTAGGGTATGGGTTAGGGTTAGGGTTAGGGTTAGTGTTAGGGTTAGGGCTCGGTTTAGGGTATGGTTAGGAATAGGGTACGTGTTAGGGTTAGGGTAGGGGTTAGGGTACGCGTTAGGGTTAGGGTAGTTATTAAACCTATCCCACTCTCTAGATACCCCTTAGCACGTAAAGGAATATTATTTGGGGGTCCAGCCATGGAGAAGAGTTTAGACAGTAGGATAAGATAAGGAACACACCCATTATAAAGAAATCACACAAGGATTCTCTTTTTAAGCTGTTCCTTAAAACACTAGTGCTTAGGAAATCTATTGGAAGCAGAAGCAGTCAAGGGTAGCCTAGGGTTAGGGTCAGGCTTAGGGTTAGGCTTAGGGGACGGCTTAGGGTACGGGTTTGGGGTAGGGGTTCGGGTACGGCGTAGGGTATGGGTTAGGGTTAGGGTTAGGGTTAGTGTTAGGGTTAGGGCTCGGTTTAGGGTACGGCTTAGGATTAGGGTACGTGTTAGGGTTAGGGTAGGGGTTAGGGTTAGGGTACACGTTAGGGTTAGGGTAGTTATTAAACCTATCCCACTCTCTAGATACCCCTTAGCACGTAAAGGAATATTATTTGGGGGTCCAGCCATGGAGAAGAGTTTAGACACTAGGATAAGATAAGGAACACACCCATTATAAAGAAATCACATTAGGATTCTCTTTTTAAGCTGTTCCTTAAAACACTAGTGCTTAGGAAATCTATTGGAGGCAGAAGCAGTCAAGGGTAGCCTAGGGTTAGGGTTAGGCTTAGGGTTAGGCTTAGGGTACGGCTTAGGGTACGGGTTCGGGGAGGGGTTCGGGTACGGCGTAGGGTATGGGTTAGGGTTAGGGTTAGGGTTAGTATTAGGGTTAGGGCTCGGTTTAGGGTACGGGTTAGGATTAGGGTACGTGTCAGGGTTATGGTAGGGGTTAGGGTTAGGGTACGTGTTAGTGTTAGGGTAGTTATTAAACCTATCCCACTCTCTAGATACCCGTTAGCACGTAAAGGAATATTATTTGGGGGTCCAGCCATGGAGAAGAGTTTAGACACTAGGATAAGATAAGGAACACACCCATTATAAAGAAATCACATTAGGATTCTCTTTTTAAGCTGTTCCTTAAAACACTAGTGCTTAGGAAATCTATTGGAGGCAGAAGCAGTCAAGGGTAGCCTAGGGTTAGGGTTAGGCTTAGGGTTAGCGTCAGGGTACGGCTTAGGGTACGGGTTCGGGGAGGGGTGCGGGTACGGCGTAGGGTATGGGTTAGGGTTAGTGTTAGGGTTAGGGCTCGTTTTACGGTACGGGTTAGGAATAGGGTACGTGTTAGGGTTAGGGTAGGGGTTAGGGTTAGGGTACGCGTTAGGGTTAGGGTAGTTATTAAACCTATCCCACTCTCTAGATACCCCTTAGCACGTAAAGGAATATTATTTGGGGGTCCAGCCATGGAGAAGAGTTTAGACACTGGGATAAGATAAGGAACACACCCATTATAAAGAAATCACATTAGGATTCTCTTTTAAAGCTGTTCCTTAAAACACTAGTGCTTAGGAAATCTATTGGAGGCAGAAGCAGTCAAGGGTAGCCTAGGGTTAGGTTTAGGCTTAGGGTTAGGCTTAGGGTACGGCTTAGGGTACGGGTTCGGGGAGGGGTGCGGGTACGGCGTAGGGTATGGGTTAGGGTTAGGGTTAGGGTTAGTGTTAGGGTTAGGGCTCAGTTTAGGGTACGGGTTAGGATTAGGGTACTTGTTAGGGTTAGGGTAGGGGTTAGGGTTAGGGTACGCGTTAGGGTTAGGGTAGTTATTAAACCTATCCCACTCTCTAGATACCCCTTAGCACGTAAAGGAATATTATTTGGGGGTCCAGCCATGGAGAAGAGTTTAGACACTAGGATAAGATAAGGAACACACCCATTATAAAGAAATCACATTAGGATTCTCTTTTTAAGCTGTTCCTTAAAACACTAGTGCTTAGGAAATCTATTGGAGGCACAAGCAGTCAAGGGTAGCCTAGGGTTAGGGTTAGGCTCAGGGTTAGGCTTAGGTTACGGCGTAGGGTATGGGTTCGGGGAGGGGTTCGGGTACGGTGTAGGGTATGGGTTAGGGTTAGGGTTAGGGTTAGTGTTAGGGTTAGGGCTCGTTTTAGGGTACGGGTTAGGATTAGGGTACGTGTTAGGGTTAGGGTAGGGGTTAGGGTTAGGGTACGCGTTAGGGTTAGGGTATTTATTAAACCTATCCCACTCTCTAGATACCCTTTAGCACGTAAAGGAATATTATTTGGGGGTCCAGCCATGGAGAAGAGATTAGACACTAGGATAAGATAAGGAACACACCCATTATAAAGAAATCACATTAGGATTCTCTTTTTAAGCTGTTCCTTAAAACACTAGTGCTTAGGAAATCTATTGGAGGCAGAAGCAGTCAAGGGTAGCCTAGGGTTAGGGTTAGGCTTAGGGTTAGGCTTAGGGTACGGCTTAGGGTACGGGTTCGGGGAAGGGTGCGGGTACGGCGTAGGGTATGGGTTAGGGTTAGGGTTAGGATTAGTGTTAGGGTTAGGGCTCGGTTTAGGGTACGGGTTAGGATTAGGGTACGTGTTAGGGTTAGGGTAGGGGTTAGGGTTAGGGTACGCATTAGGGTTAGGGTAGTTATTAAACCTATCCCACTCTCTAGATACCCCTTAGCACGTAAAGGAATATTATTTGGGGGTCCAGCCATGGAGAAGAGTTTAGACACTAGTATAAGATAAGGAACACACCCATTATAAAGAAATCACATTAGGATTCTCTTTTTAAGCTGTTCCTTAAAACACTAGTGCTTAGGAAATCTATTGGAGGCAGAAGCATTCAAGGGTAGCCAAGGGTTAGGGTTAGGCTTAGGGTTACGGTTAGGGTATGGCTTAGGGTACGGGTTCGGGGAGGGGTGCGGGTACGGCGTAGGGTATGGGTTAGGGTTAGGGTTAGGGTTAGTGTTAGGGTTAGGTCTCGGTTTAGGGTACGGGTTAGGATTAGGGTACGTGTTAGGGTTAGGGTAGGGGTTAGGGTTAGGGTACGCGTTAGGGTTAGGGTAGATATTAAACCTATCCCACTCTCTAGATACCCCTTAGCACGTAAAGGAATATTATTTGGGGGTCCAGCCATGGAGAAGAGTTTAGACACTAGGATAAGATAAGGAACACACCCATTATAAAGAAATCACATTAGGATTCTCTTTTTAAGCTGTTCCTTAAAACACTAGTGCTTAGGAAATCTATTGGAGGCAGAAGCAGTCAAGGGTAGCCTAGGGTTAGGGTTAGGCTTAGGGTTAGGGTCAGGGTACCGCTTAGGGTACGGGTTCGGGGAGGGGTGCGGGTACGGCGTAGGGTATGGGTTAGGGTTAGGGTTAGGGTTAGTGTTAGGGTTAGGGCTCGGTTTAGGGTACGGGTTGGGAATAGGGTACGTGTTAGTGTTAGGGTAGGGGTTAGGGTTAGGGTACGCGTTAGGGTTAGGGTAGTTATTAAACCTATCCCACTCTCTAGATACCCCTTAGCACGTAAAGGAATATTATTTGGGGGTCCAGCCATGGAGAAGAGTTTAGAAACTAGGATAAGATAAGGAACACACCCATTATAAAGAAATCACATTAGGATTCTCTTTTTAAGCTGTTCCTTAAAACACTAGTGGTTAGGAAATCTATTGGAGGCAGAAGCAGTCAAGGGTAGCCTAGGGTTAGGGTTAGGCTTAGGGTTAGGCTTAGGGTACGGCTTAGGGTATGGGTTCGGGGAGGGGTGCGGGTACGGCGTAGGGTATGGGTTGGGGTTAGGGTTAGGGTTAGTGTTAGGGTTAGGGCTCGGTTTAGGGTACGGCTTAGGATTAGGGTACGTGTTTGGGTTAGGGTATGGATTAGGGTAAGGGTACGCGTTAGGGTTAGGGTAGTTATTAAACCTATCCCACTCTCAAGATACCCCTTAGCACGTAAAGGAATATTATTTGGGGGTCCAGCCATGGAGAAGAGTTTAGACACTAGGATAACATAAGGAACACACCCATTATAAAGAAATCACATTAGGATTCTCTTTTTAAGCTGTTCCTTAAAACACTAGTGCTTAGGAAATCTATTGGAGGCAGAAGCAGTCAAGGGTAGCCTAGGGTTAGGGTTAGGCTTAGGGTTAGGCTTAGGGTACGGCTTAGGGTACGGGTTCGGGGAGGGGTGCGGGTACGGCGTAGGGTATGGGTTAGGGTTAGGGTTAGGGTTAGTGTTAGGGTTAGGGCTCGGTTTAGGGTACGGGTTAGGATTAGGGTACGTGTTAGGGTTAGGGTAGGGGTTAGGGTTAGGGTACGCGTTAGGGTTAGGGTAGTTATTAAACCTATCCCACTCTCTAGATACCCGTTAGCACGTAAAGGAATATTATTTGGGGGTCCAGCCATGGAGAAGAGTTTGGACACTAGGATAAGATAAGGAACACACCCATTATAAAGAAATCACATTAGGATTCTCTTTTTAAGCTGTTCCTTAAAACACTAGTGCTTAGGAAATCTATTGGAGGCAGAAGCAGTCAAGGGTAGCCTAGGGTTAGGGTTAGGCTTAGGGTTAGGCTTAGGGTACGGCTTAGGGTACGGGTTCGGGGAGGGGTGCGGGTACGGCGTAGGGTATGGGTTAGGGTTAGGGTTAAGGTTAGTGTTAGGGTTAGGGCTCGGTTTAGGGTACGGGTTAGGATTAGGGTACGTGTTAGGGTTAGGGTAGGGGTTAGGGTTAGGGTACGCGTTAGGGTTAGGGTAGTTATTAAACCTATCCCACTCTCTAGATACCCCTTAGCACGTAAAGGAATATTATTTGGGGGTCCAGCCATGGAGAAGAGTTTAGACACTGGGATAAGATAAGGAACACACCCATTATAAAGAAATCACATTAGGATTCTCTTTTTAAGCTGTTCCTTAAAACACTAGTGCTTAGGAAATCTATTGGAGGCAGAAGCAGTCAAGGGTAGCCTAGGGTTAGGGTTAGGCTCAGGGTTAGGGTTAGGGTACGGATTAGGGTACGGGTTCGGGGAGGGGTGCGGGTATGGCGTAGGGTATGGGTTAGGGTTAGGGTTAGGGTTAGTGTTAGGGTTAGGGCTCGGTTTAGGGTACGGGTTAGGAATAGGGTACGTGTTAGGGTTAGGGTAGGGGTTAGGGTTAGGGTACACGTTAGGGTTAGAGTAGTTATTAAACCTATCCCACTCTCTAGATACCCCTTAGCACGTAAAGGAATATTATTTGGGGGTCCAGCCATGGAGAAGAGTTTAGACACTAGGATAAGATAAGGAACACACCCATTATAAAGAAATCACATTAGGATTCTCTTTTTAAGTTGTTCCTTAAAACACTAGTGCTTAGGAAATCTATTGGAGGCAGAAGCAGTCAAGGGTAGCCTAGGGTTAGGGTTAGGCTTAGGTTTAGGGTTAGGGTACGGCTTAGGGTACGGGTTCGGGGAGGGGTGCGGGTACGGCGTAGGGTATGGGTTAGGGTTAGGGTTAGAGTTAGGGTTAGGGCTCGGTTTAGGGTACGGGTTAGGATTAGGGTACGTGTTAGGGTTAGGGTAGGGGTTAGGGATAGGGTACGCGTTAGGGTTAGGGTAGTTATTAAACCTATCCCACTCTCTAGATACCCCTTAGCACGTGAAGGAATATTATTTGGGGGTCCAGCCATGGAGAAGAGTTTAGACACTGGGATAAGATAAGGAACACACCCATTATAAAGAAATCACATTAGGATTCTCTTTTTAAGCTGTTCCTTAAAACACTAGTGCTTAGGAAATCTATTGGAGGCAGAAGCAGTCAAGGGTAGCCTAGGGTTAGGGTTAGGCTCAGGGTTAGGGTTAGGGTACGGATTAGGGTACGGGTTCGGGGAGGGGTGCGGGTATGGCGTAGGGTATGGGTTAGGGTTAGGGTTAGGGTTAGTGTTAGGGTTAGGGCTCGGTTTAGGGTACGGGTTAGGAATAGGGTACGTGTTAGGGTTAGGGTAGGGGTTAGGGTTAGGGTACACGTTAGGGTTAGAGTAGTTATTAAACCTATCCCACTCTCTAGATACCCCTTAGCACGTAAAGGAATATTATTTGGGGGTCCAGCCATGGAGAAGAGTTTAGACACTAGGATAAGATAAGGAACACACCCATTATAAAGAAATCACATTAGGATTCTCTTTTTAAGTTGTTCCTTAAAACACTAGTGCTTAGGAAATCTATTGGAGGCAGAAGCAGTCAAGGGTAGCCTAGGGTTAGGGTTAGGCTTAGGTTTAGGGTTAGGGTACGGCTTAGGGTACGGGTTCGGGGAGGGGTGCGGGTACGGCGTAGGGTATGGGTTAGGGTTAGGGTTAGGGTTAGTGTTAGGGTTAGGGCTCGGTTTAGGGTACGGGTTAGGATTAGGGTACGTGTTAGGGTTAGGGTAGGGGTTAGGGATAGGGTACGCGTTAGGGTTAGGGTAGGGGTTAGGTTTAGGGTACGCGTTAGGGTTAGGGTAGTTATTAAACCTATCCCACTCTCTAGATACCCGTTAGCACGTAAAGGAATATTATTTGGGGGTCCAGCCATGGAGAAGAGTTTGGACACTAGGATAAGATAAGGAACACACCCATTATAAAGAAATCACATTAGGATTCTCTTTTTAAGCTGTTCCTTAAAACACTAGTGCTTAGGAAATCTATTGGAGGCAGAAGCAGTCAAGGGTAGCCTAGGGTTAGGGTTAGGCTTAGGGTTAGGCTTAGGGTACGGCTTAGGGTACGGGTTCGGGGAGGGGTGCGGGTACGGCGTAGGGTATGGGTTAGGGTTAGGGTTAGGGTTAGTGTTAGGGTTAGAGCTCGGTTTAGGGTACGGGTTAGCATTAGGGTACGTGTTAGGGTTAGGGTAGGGGTTAGGGTTAGGGTATGCGTTAGGGTTAGGGTAGTTATTAAACCTATCCCACTCTCTAGATACCCCTTAGCACGTAAAGGAATATTATTTGGGGGTCCAGCCATGGAGAAGAGTTTAGACACTGGGATAAGATAAGGAACACACCCATTATAAAGAAATCACATTAGCATTCTCTTTTTAAGCTGTTCCTTAAAACACTAGTGCTTAGGAAATCTATTGGAGGCAGAAGCAGTCAAGGGTAGCCTAGGGTTAGGGTTAGGCTCAGGGTTAGGGTTAGGGTACGGATTAGGGTACGGGTTCGGGGAGGGGTGCGGGTATGGCGTAGGGTATGGGTTAGGGTTAGGGTTAGGGTTAGTGTTAGGGTTAGGGCTCGGTTTAGGGTACGGGTTAGGAATAGGGTACGTGTTAGGGTTAGGGTAGGGGTTAGGGTTAGGGTACACGTTAGGGTTAGAGTAGTTATTAAACCTATCCCACTCTCTAGATACCCCTTAGCACGTAAAGGAATATTATTTGGGGGTCCAGCCATGGAGAAGAGTTTAGACACTAGGATAAGATAAGGAACACACCCATTATAAAGAAATCACATTAGGATTCTCTTTTTAAGCTGTTCTTTAAAACACTAGTGCTTAGGAAATGTATTGGAGGCAGAAGCAGTCAAGGGTAGCCTAGGGTTAGGGTTAGGCTTAGGGTTAGGCTTAGGATACGGCTTAGGGTACGGGTTCGGGGAGGGGTTCGAGTACGGCGTAGGGTATGGGTTAGGGTTAGGGTTAGGGTTAGTGTTAGGGTTAGGGCTCGGTTTATGGTACGGGTTAGGATTAGGGTACGTGTTAGGGTTAGGGTAGGGGTTAGGGTTAGGGTACGCGTTAGGGTTAGGGTAGTTATTAAACCTATCCCACTCTCTAGATACCCCTTAGCACGTAAAGGAATATTATTTGGGGGTCCAGCCATGGAGAAGAGTTTAGACACTAGGATAAGATAAGGAACACACCCATTATAAAGAAATCACATTAGGATTCTCTTTTTAAGCTGTTCCTTAAAACACTAGTGCTTAGGAAATCTATTGGAGGCAGAAGCAGTCAAGGGTAGCCTAGGGTTAGGGTTAGGCTTAGGTTTAGGGTTAGGGTACGGCTTAGGGTACGGTTTCGGGGAGGGGTGCGGGTACGGCGTAGGGTATGGGTTAGGGTTAGGGTTAGGGTTAGTGTTAGGGTTAGGGCTCGGTTTAGGGTATGGGTTAGGAATAGGGTACGTGTTAGGGTTAGGGTAGGGGTTAGGGTTAGGGTACGCGTTAGGGTTAGGGTAGTTATTAAACCTATCCCACTCTCTAGATACCCGTTAGCACGTAAAGGAATATTATTTGGGGGTCCAGCCATGGAGAAGAGTTTGGACACTAGGATAAGATAAGGAACACACCCATTATAAAGAAATCACATTAGGATTCTCTTTTTAAGCTGTTCCTTAAAACACTAGTGCTTAGGAAATCTATTGGAGGCAGAAGCAGTCAAGGGTAGCCTAGGGTTAGGGTTAGGCTTAGGGTTAGGCTTAGGGTATGGCTTAGGGTACGGGTTCATGGAGGGGTGCGGGTACGGCGTAGGGCATGGGTTAGGGTTAGGGTTAGGGTTAGTGTTAGGGTTAGGGCTCGGTTTAGGGTACGGGTTAGGAATAGGGTACGTGTTAGGGTTAGGATAGGGGTTAGGGTTAGGGTACGCGTTAGGGTTAGAGTAGTTATTAAACCTATCCCACTCTCTAGACACCCCTTAGCACGTAAAGGAATATTATTTGGGGGTTCAGCCATGGAGAAGAGTTTACACACTGGGATAAGATAAGGAACACACCCATTATAAAGAAATCACATTAGGATTCTCTTTTTAAGCTGTTCCTTAAAACACTAGTGCTTAGGAAATCTATTGGAGGCAGAAGCAGTCAAGGGTAGCCTAGGGTTAGGGTTAGGCTCAGGGTTAGGCTTAGGGTACGGCCTAGGGTACGGGTTCGGGGAGGGGTTCGGTTATGGCGTAGGGTATGGGTTAGGGTTAGGGTTAGGGTTAGTGTTAGGGTTAGGGCTCGGTTTAGGGTACGGGTTAGGATTAGGGTACGTGTTAGGGTTAGGGTAGTGGTTAGGGATAGGGTACGCGTTAGGGTTAGGGTAGGGGTTAGGGTTAGGGTACGCGTTAGGTTTAGGGTAGTTATTAAACCTATCCCACTCTCTAGATACCCCTTAGCACGTAAAGGAATATTATTTGGGGGTCCAGCCATGGAGAAGAGTTTAGACACTAGGATAAGATAAGGAACACACCCATTATAAAGAAATCACATTAGGATTCTCTTTTTAAGCTGTTCCTTAAAACACTAGTGCTTAGGAAATCTATTGGAGGCAGAAGCAGTCAAGGGTAGCCTAGGGTTAGGGTTAGGCTTAGGGTTAGGGTTAGGGTACGGCTTAGGGTACGGGTTCGGGGAGGGGTGCGGGTACGGTGTAGGGTATGGGTTAGGGTTAGGGTTAGGGTTAGTGTTAGGGTTAGGGCTCGGTTTAGGGTATGGTTAGGAATAGGGTACGTGTTAGGGTTAGGGTAGGGGTTAGGGTACGCTTTAGGGTTAGGGTAGTTATTAAACCTATCCCACTCTCTAGATACCCCTTAGCACGTAAAGGAATATTATTTGGGGGTCCAGCCATGGAGAAGAGTTTAGACAGTAGGATAAGATAAGGAACACACCCATTATAAAGAAATCACACAAGGATTCTCTTTTTAAGCTGTTCCTTAAAACACTAGTGCTTAGGAAATCTATTGGAAGCAGAAGCAGTCAAGGGTAGCCTAGGGTTAGGGTCAGGCTTAGGGTTAGGCTTAGGGGACGGCTTAGGGTACGGGTTTGGGGTAGGGGTTCGGGTACGGCGTAGGGTATGGGTTAGGGTTAGGGTTAGGGTTAGTGTTAGGGTTAGGGCTCGGTTTAGGGTACGGCTTAGGATTAGGGTACGTGTTAGGGTTAGGGTAGGGGTTAGGGTTAGGGTACACGTTAGGGTTAGGGTAGTTATTAAACCTATCCCACTCTCTAGATACCCCTTAGCACGTAAAGGAATATTATTTGGGGGTCCAGCCATGGAGAAGAGTTTAGACACTAGGATAAGATAAGGAACACACCCATTATAAAGAAATCACATTAGGATTCTCTTTTTAAGCTGTTCCTTAAAACACTAGTGCTTAGGAAATCTATTGGAGGCAGAAGCAGTCAAGGGTAGCCTAGGGTTAGGGTTAGGCTTAGGGTTAGGCTTAGGGTACGGCTTAGGGTACGGGTTCGGGGAGGGGTTCGGGTACGGCGTAGGGTATGGGTTAGGGTTAGGGTTAGGGTTAGTATTAGGGTTAGGGCTCGGTTTAGGGTACGGGTTAGGATTAGGGTACGTGTCAGGGTTATGGTAGGGGTTAGGGTTAGGGTACGCGTTAGTGTTAGGGTAGTTATTAAACCTATCCCACTCTCTAGATACCCGTTAGCACGTAAAGGAATATTATTTGGGGGTCCAGCCATGGAGAAGAGTTTAGACACTAGGATAAGATAAGGAACACACCCATTATAAAGAAATCACATTAGGATTCTCTTTTTAAGCTGTTCCTTAAAACACTAGTGCTTAGGAAATCTATTGGAGGCAGAAGCAGTCAAGGGTAGCCTAGGGTTAGGGTTAGGCTTAGGGTTAGGCTTAGTGTACGGCTTAGGGTACGGGTTCAGGGAGGGGTTCGGGTACGGCGTAGGGTATGGGTTAGGGTTAAGGTTAGGGTTAGTGTTACGGTTAGGGCTCGGTTTAGGGTACGGGTTAGGATTAGGGTACGTGTTAGGGTTACGGTAGGGGTTAGGGTTAGGGTACGCGTTAGGGTTAGGGTAGTCATTAAAACTACTCCACTCTCTACATACCCCTTAGCACGTAAAGGAATATTATTTGGGGGTCCAGCCATGGAGAAGAATTTAGACACTAGGATAAGATAAGGAACACACCCATTATAAAGAAATCACATTAGGATTCTCTTTTTAAGCTGTTCCTTAAAACACTAGTGCTTAGGAAATCTATTGGAGGCAGAAGCAGTCAAGGGTAGCCTAGGGTTAGGGTTAGGCTTAGGGTTAGGGTTAGGGTACGGCTTAGGGTACGGGTTCAGGGAGGGGTTCGGGTACGGCGTAGTGTATGGGTTAGGGTTAGGGTTAGGGTTAGTATTAGGGTAAGGGCTCGGTTTAGGGTACGGGTTAGGATTAGGGTACGTGTTAGGGTTAGGGTAGGGGTTAGGGTTAGGGTACGCGTTAGGGTTAGCGTAGTTATTAAACCTATCTCAGTCTCTAGATACCCCTTAGCACGTAAAGGAATACTATTTGGGGGTCCAGGCATGGAGAAGAGTTTAGACACTAGGATAAGATAAGGAACACACCCATTATTAAGAAATCACATTAGGATTCACTTTTTAAGCTGTTCCTTAAAACACTAGTGCTTAGGAAGTGTATTGGAGGCAGAAGCAGTCAAGGGTAGCCTAGGGTTAGGGTTAGGCTTAGGGTTAGGCTTAGGGTACGGCTTAGGGTACGGTTTCGGGGAGGGGTTCAGGTACGGCGTAGGGTATGGGTTAGGGTTAGGGTTAGGGTTAGTGTTAGGGTTAGGGCTCGGTTTAGGGTACGGCTTAGGATTAGGGTACGCGTTAGGGTTAGGGTAGGGGTTAGGGTTAGGGTACGCGTTAGGGTTAGGGTAGTTATTAAACCTATCCCACTCTCTAGATACCCCTTAGCACGTAAAGGAATATTATTTGGGGGTCCAGCCATGGAGAAGAGTTTAGACACTAGGATAAGATAAGGAACACACCCATTATAAAGAAATCACACAAGGATTCTCTTTTTAAGCTGTTCCTTAAAACACTAGTTCTTAGGAAATCTATTGGAAGCAGAAGCAGTCAAGGGTAGCCTAGGGTTAGGCTCAGGCTTAGGGTTAGGCTTAGGGGACGGCTTAGGGTACGGGTTTGGGGTAGGGGTTCGGGTACGGCGTAGGGTATGGGTTAGGGTTAGGGTTAGGGTTAGGGTTAGGGCTCGGTTTAGGGTACGGCTTAGGATTAGGGTACGTGTTAGGGTTAGGGTAGGGGTTAGGGTTAGGGTACACTTTAGGGTTAGGGTAGTTATTAAACCTATCCCACTCTCTAGATACCCCTTAGCACATAAAGGAATATTATTTGGGGGTCCAGCCATGGAGAAGAGTTTAGACACTAGGATAAGATAAGGAAGACACCCAGTATTAAGAAATCACATTAGGATTCTCTTTTTAAGCTGTTCCTTAAAACACTAGTGCTTAGGAAATCTATTGGAGGCAGAAGCAGTCAAGGGTAGCCTAGGGTTAGGGTTAGGCTTAGGGTTAGGCTTAGGGTACGGCTTAGGGTACGGGTTCATGGAGGGGTGCGGGTACGGCGTAGGGCATGGGTTAGGGTTAGGGTTAGGGTTAGTGTTAGGGTTAGGGCTCGGTTTAGGGTACGGGTTAGGAATAGGGTACGTGTTAGGGTTAGGATAGGGGTTAGGGTTAGGGTACGCGTTAGGGTTAGAGTAGTTATTAAACCTATCCCACTCTCTAGACACCCCTTAGCACGTAAAGGAATATTATTTGGGGGTTCAGCCATGGAGAAGAGTTTACACACTGGGATAAGATAAGGAACACACCCATTATAAAGAAATCACATTAGGATTCTCTTTTTAAGCTGTTCCTTAAAACACTAGTGCTTAGGAAATCTATTGGAGGCAGAAGCAGTCAAGGGTAGCCTAGGGTTAGGGTTAGGCTCAGGGTTAGGCTTAGGGTACGGCCTAGGGTACGGGTTCGGGGAGGGGTTCGGTTATGGCGTAGGGTATGGGTTAGGGTTAGGGTTAGGGTTAGTGTTAGGGTTAGGGCTCGGTTTAGGGTACGGGTTAGGATTAGGGTACGTGTTAGGGTTTGGGTAGTGGTTAGGGATAGGGTACGCGTTAGGGTTAGGGTAGGTGTTAGGGTTAGGGTACGCGTTAGGTTTAGGGTAGTTATTAAACCTATCCCACTCTCTAGATACCCCTTAGCACGTAAAGGAATATTATTTGGGGGTCCAGCCATGGAGAAGAGTTTAGACACTAGGATAAGATAAGGAACACACCCATTATAAAGAAATCACATTAGGATTCTCTTTTTAAGCTGTTCCTTATAACACTAGTGCTTAGGAAATCTATTGGAGGCAGAAGCAGTCAAGGGTAGCCTAGGGTTAGGGTTAGGCTTAGGGTTAGGGTTAGGGTACGGCTTAGGGTACGGGTTCGGGGAGGGGTGCGGGTACGGTGTAGGGTATGGGTTAGGGTTAGGGTTAGGGTTAGTGTTAGGGTTAGGGCTCGGTTTAGGGTATGGTTAGGAATAGGGTACGTGTTAGGGTTAGGGTAGGGGTTAGGGTACGCGTTAGGGTTAGGGTAGTTATTAAACCTATCCCACTCTCTAGATACCCCTTAGCACGTAAAGGAATATTATTTGGGGGTCCAGCCATGGAGAAGAGTTTAGACAGTAGGATAAGATAAGGAACACACCCATTATAAAGAAATCACACAAGGATTCTCTTTTTAAGCTGTTCCTTAAAACACTAGTGCTTAGGAAATCTATTGGAAGCAGAAGCAGTCAAGGGTAGCCTAGGGTTAGGGTCAGGCTTAGGGTTAGGCTTAGGGGACGGCTTAGGGTACGGGTTTGGGGTAGGGGTTCGGGTACGGCGTAGGGTATGGGTTAGGGTTAGGGTTAGGGTTAGTGTTAGGGTTAGGGCTCGGTTTAGGGTACGGCTTAGGATTAGGGTACGTGTTAGGGTTAGGGTAGGGGTTAGGGTTAGGGTACACGTTAGGGTTAGGGTAGTTATTAAACCTATCCCACTCTCTAGATACCCCTTAGCACGTAAAGGAATATTATTTGGGGGTCCAGCCATGGAGAAGAGTTTAGACACTAGGATAAGATAAGGAACACACCCATTATAAAGAAATCACATTAGGATTCTCTTTTTAAGCTGTTCCTTAAAACACTAGTGCTTAGGAAATCTATTGGAGGCAGAAGCAGTCAAGGGTAGCCTAGGGTTAGGGTTAGGCTTAGGGTTAGGCTTAGGGTACGGCTTAGGGTACGGGTTCGGGGAGGGGTTCGGGTACGGCGTAGGGTATGGGTTAGGGTTAGGGTTAGGGTTAGTATTAGGGTTAGGGCTCGGTTTAGGGTACGGGTTAGGATTAGGGTACGTGTCAGGGTTATGGTAGGGGTTAGGGTTAGGGTACGCGTTAGTGTTAGGGTAGTTATTAAACCTATCCCACTCTCTAGATACCCGTTAGCACGTAAAGGAATATTATTTGGGGGTCCAGCCATGGAGAAGAGTTTAGACACTAGGATAAGATAAGGAACACACCCATTATAAAGAAATCACATTAGGATTCTCTTTTTAAGCTGTTCCTTAAAACACTAGTGCTTAGGAAATCTATTGGAGGCAGAAGCAGTCAAGGGTAGCCTAGGGTTAGGGTTAGGCTTAGGGTTAGCGTCAGGGTACGGCTTAGGGTACGGGTTCGGGGAGGGGTGCGGGTACGGCGTAGGGTATGGGTTAGGGTTAGTGTTAGGGTTAGGGCTCGTTTTACGGTACGGGTTAGGAATAGGGTACGTGTTAGGGTTAGGGTAGGGGTTAGGGTTAGGGTACGCGTTAGGGTTAGGGTAGTTATTAAACCTATCCCACTCTCTAGATACCCCTTAGCACGTAAAGGAATATTATTTGGGGGTCCAGCCATGGAGAAGAGTTTAGACACTGGGATAAGATAAGGAACACACCCATTATAAAGAAATCACATTAGGATTCTCTTTTAAAGCTGTTCCTTAAAACACTAGTGCTTAGGAAATCTATTGGAGGCAGAAGCAGTCAAGGGTAGCCTAGGGTTAGGTTTAGGCTTAGGGTTAGGCTTAGGGTACGGCTTAGGGTACGGGTTCGGGGAGGGGTGCGGGTACGGCGTAGGGTATGGGTTAGGGTTAGGGTTAGGGTTAGTGTTAGGGTTAGGGCTCAGTTTAGGGTACGGGTTAGGATTAGGGTACTTGTTAGGGTTAGGGTAGGGGTTAGGGTTAGGGTACGCGTTAGGGTTAGGGTAGTTATTAAACCTATCCCACTCTCTAGATACCCCTTAGCACGTAAAGGAATATTATTTGGGGGTCCAGCCATGGAGAAGAGTTTAGACACTAGGATAAGATAAGGAACACACCCATTATAAAGAAATCACATTAGGATTCTCTTTTTAAGCTGTTCCTTAAAACACTAGTGCTTAGGAAATCTATTGGAGGCACAAGCAGTCAAGGGTAGCCTAGGGTTAGGGTTAGGCTCAGGGTTAGGCTTAGGTTACGGCGTAGGGTACGGGTTCGGGGAGGGGTTCGGGTACGGTGTAGGGTATGGGTTAGGGTTAGGGTTAGGGTTAGTGTTAGGGTTAGGGCTCGTTTTAGGGTACGGGTTAGGATTAGGGTACGTGTTAGGGTTAGGGTAGGGGTTAGGGTTAGGGTACGCGTTAGGGTTAGGGTATTTATTAAACCTATCCCACTCTCTAGATACCCTTTAGCACGTAAAGGAATATTATTTGGGGGTCCAGCCATGGAGAAGAGATTAGACACTAGGATAAGATAAGGAACACACCCATTATAAAGAAATCACATTAGGATTCTCTTTTTAAGCTGTTCCTTAAAACACTAGTGCTTAGGAAATCTATTGGAGGCAGAAGCAGTCAAGGGTAGCCTAGGGTTAGGGTTAGGCTTAGGGTTAGGCTTAGGGTACGGCTTAGGGTACGGGTTCGGGGAAGGGTGCGGGTACGGCGTAGGGTATGGGTTAGGGTTAGGGTTAGGATTAGTGTTAGGGTTAGGGCTCGGTTTAGGGTACGGGTTAGGATTAGGGTACGTGTTAGGGTTAGGGTAGGGGTTAGGGTTAGGGTACGCATTAGGGTTAGGGTAGTTATTAAACCTATCCCACTCTCTAGATACCCCTTAGCACGTAAAGGAATATTATTTGGGGGTCCAGCCATGGAGAAGAGTTTAGACACTAGTATAAGATAAGGAACACACCCATTATAAAGAAATCACATTAGGATTCTCTTTTTAAGCTGTTCCTTAAAACACTAGTGCTTAGGAAATCTATTGGAGGCAGAAGCATTCAAGGGTAGCCAAGGGTTAGGGTTAGGCTTAGGGTTACGGTTAGGGTATGGCTTAGGGTACGGGTTCGGGGAGGGGTGCGGGTACGGCGTAGGGTATGGGTTAGGGTTAGGGTTAGGGTTAGTGTTAGGGTTAGGTCTCGGTTTAGGGTACGGGTTAGGATTAGGGTACGTGTTAGGGTTAGGGTAGGGGTTAGGGTTAGGGTACGCGTTAGGGTTAGGGTAGATATTAAACCTATCCCACTCTCTAGATACCCCTTAGCACGTAAAGGAATATTATTTGGGGGTCCAGCCATGGAGAAGAGTTTAGACACTAGGATAAGATAAGGAACACACCCATTATAAAGAAATCACATTAGGATTCTCTTTTTAAGCTGTTCCTTAAAACACTAGTGCTTAGGAAATCTATTGGAGGCAGAAGCAGTCAAGGGTAGCCTAGGGTTAGGGTTAGGCTTAGGGTTAGGGTCAGGGTACCGCTTAGGGTACGGGTTCGGGGAGGGGTGCGGGTACGGCGTAGGGTATGGGTTAGGGTTAGGGTTAGGGTTAGTGTTAGGGTTAGGGCTCGGTTTAGGGTACGGGTTGGGAATAGGGTACGTGTTAGGGTTAGGGTATGGATTAGGGTAAGGGTACGCGTTAGGGTTAGGGTAGTTATTAAACCTATCCCACTCTCAAGATACCCCTTAGCACGTAAAGGAATATTATTTGGGGGTCCAGCCATGGAGAAGAGTTTAGACACTAGGATAACATAAGGAACACACCCATTATAAAGAAATCACATTAGGATTCTCTTTTTAAGCTGTTCCTTAAAACACTAGTGCTTAGGAAATCTATTGGAGGCAGAAGCAGTCAAGGGTAGCCTAGGGTTAGGGTTAGGCTTAGGGTTAGGCTTAGGGTACGGCTTAGGGTACGGGTTCGGGGAGGGGTGCGGGTACGGCGTAGGGTATGGGTTAGGGTTAGGGTTAGGGTTAGTGTTAGGGTTAGGGCTCGGTTTAGGGTACGGGTTAGGATTAGGGTACGTGTTAGGGTTAGGGTAGGGGTTAGGGTTAGGGTACGCGTTAGGGTTAGGGTAGTTATTAAACCTATCCCACTCTCTAGATACCCGTTAGCACGTAAAGGAATATTATTTGGGGGTCCAGCCATGGAGAAGAGTTTGGACACTAGGATAAGATAAGGAACACACCCATTATAAAGAAATCACATTAGGATTCTCTTTTTAAGCTGTTCCTTAAAACACTAGTGCTTAGGAAATCTATTGGAGGCAGAAGCAGTCAAGGGTAGCCTAGGGTTAGGGTTAGGCTTAGGGTTAGGCTTAGGGTACGGATTAGGGTACGGGTTCGGGGAGGGGTGCGGGTACGGCGTAGGGTATGGGTTAGGGTTAGGGTTAAGGTTAGTGTTAGGGTTAGGGCTCGGTTTAGGGTACGGGTTAGGATTAGGGTACGTGTTAGGGTTAGGGTAGGGGTTAGGGTTAGGGTACGCGTTAGGGTTAGGGTAGTTATTAAACCTATCCCACTCTCTAGATACCCCTTAGCACGTAAAGGAATATTATTTGGGGGTCCAGCCATGGAGAAGAGTTTAGACACTGGGATAAGATAAGGAACACACCCATTATAAAGAAATCACATTAGGATTCTCTTTTTAAGCTGTTCCTTAAAACACTAGTGCTTAGGAAATCTATTGGAGGCAGAAGCAGTCAAGGGTAGCCTAGGGTTAGGGTTAGGCTCAGGGTTAGGGTTAGGGTACGGATTAGGGTACGGGTTCGGGGAGGGGTGCGGGTATGGCGTAGGGTATGGGTTAGGGTTAGGGTTAGGGTTAGTGTTAGGGTTAGGGCTCGGTTTAGGGTACGGGTTAGGAATAGGGTACGTGTTAGGGTTAGGGTAGGGGTTAGGGTTAGGGTAAACGTTAGGGTTAGA
Source organism: Balaenoptera borealis (assembly GCF_965194805.1). Classification (NCBI taxonomy): domain Eukaryota; kingdom Metazoa; phylum Chordata; class Mammalia; order Artiodactyla; family Balaenopteridae; genus Balaenoptera; species Balaenoptera borealis. The sequence goes on along the minus strand of NW_028123900.1, from coordinate 731,860 downwards.
GTAGTTATTAAACCTATCCCACTCTCTAGATACCCCTTAGCACGTAAAGGAATATTATTTGGGGGTCCAGCCATGGAGAAGAGTTTAGACACTAGGATAAGATAAGGAACACACCCATTATAAAGAAATCACATTAGGATTCTCTTTTTAAGTTGTTCCTTAAAACACTAGTGCTTAGGAAATCTATTGGAGGCAGAAGCAGTCAAGGGTAGCCTAGGGTTAGGGTTAGGCTTAGGTTTAGGGTTAGGGTACGGCTTAGGGTACGGGTTCGGGGAGGGGTGCGGGTACGGCGTAGGGTATGGGTTAGGGTTAGGGTTAGGGTTAGTGTTAGGGTTAGGGCTCGGTTTAGGGTACGGGTTAGGATTAGGGTACGTGTTAGGGTTAGGGTAGGGGTTAGGGATAGGGTACGCGTTAGGGTTAGGGTAGTTATTAAACCTATCCCACTCTCTAGATACCCCTTAGCACGTAAAGGAATATTATTTGGGGGTCCAGCCATGGAGAAGAGTTTAGACACTGGGATAAGATAAGGAACACACCCATTATAAAGAAATCACATTAGGATTCTCTTTTTAAGCTGTTCCTTAAAACACTAGTGCTTAGGAAATCTATTGGAGGCAGAAGCAGTCAAGGGTAGCCTAGGGTTAGGGTTAGGCTCAGGGTTAGGGTTAGGGTACGGATTAGGGTACGGGTTCGGGGAGGGGTGCGGGTATGGCGTAGGGTATGGGTTAGGGTTAGGGTTAGGGTTAGTGTTAGGGTTAGGGCTCGGTTTAGGGTACGGGTTAGGAATAGGGTACGTGTTAGGGTTAGGGTAGGGGTTAGGGTTAGGGTACACGTTAGGGTTAGAGTAGTTATTAAACCTATCCCACTCTCTAGATACCCCTTAGCACGTAAAGGAATATTATTTGGGGGTCCAGCGATGGAGAAGAGTTTAGACACTAGGATAAGATAAGGAACACACCCATTATAAAGAAATCACATTAGGATTCTCTTTTTAAGTTGTTCCTTAAAACACTAGTGCTTAGGAAATCTATTGGAGGCAGAAGCAGTCAAGGGTAGCCTAGGGTTAGGGTTAGGCTTAGGTTTAGGGTTAGGGTACGGCTTAGGGTACGGGTTCGGGGAGGGGTGCGGGTACGGCGTAGGGTATGGGTTAGGGTTAGGGTTAGGGTTAGTGTTAGGGTTAGGGCTCGGTTTAGGGTACGGGTTAGGATTAGGGTACGTGTTAGGGTTAGGGTAGGGGTTAGGGATAGGGTACGCGTTAGGGTTAGGGTAGGGGTTAGGTTTAGGGTACGCGTTAGGGTTAGGGTAGTTATTAAACCTATCCCACTCTCTAGATACCCGTTAGCACGTAAAGGAATATTATTTGGGGGTCCAGCCATGGAGAAGAGTTTGGACACTAGGATAAGATAAGGAACACACCCATTATAAAGAAATCACATTAGGATTCTCTTTTTAAGCTGTTCCTTAAAACACTAGTGCTTAGGAAATCTATTGGAGGCAGAAGCAGTCAAGGGTAGCCTAGGGTTAGGGTTAGGCTTAGGGTTAGGCTTAGGGTACGGCTTAGGGTACGGGTTCGGGGAGGGGTGCGGGTACGGCGTAGGGTATGGGTTAGGGTTAGGGTTAGGGTTAGTGTTAGGGTTAGAGCTCGGTTTAGGGTACGGGTTAGCATTAGGGTACGTGTTAGGGTTAGGGTAGGGGTTAGGGTTAGGGTACGCGTTAGGGTTAGGGTAGTTATTAAACCTATCCCATTCTCTAGATACCCCTTAGCACGTAAAGGAATATTATTTGGGGGTCCAGCCATGGAGAAGAGTTTAGACACTGGGATAAGATAAGGAACACACCCATTATAAAGAAATCACATTAGCATTCTCTTTTTAAGCTGTTCCTTAAAACACTAGTGCTTAGGAAATCTATTGGAGGCAGAAGCAGTCAAGGGTAGCCTAGGGTTAGGGTTAGGCTCAGGGTTAGGGTTAGGGTACGGATTAGGGTACGGGTTCGGGGAGGGGTGCGGGTATGGCGTAGGGTATGGGTTAGGGTTAGGGTTAGGGTTAGTGTTAGGGTTAGGGCTCGGTTTAGGGTACGGGTTAGGAATAGGGTACGTGTTAGGGTTAGGGTAGGGGTTAGGGTTAGGGTACACGTTAGGGTTAGAGTAGTTATTAAACCTATCCCACTCTCTAGATACCCCTTAGCACGTAAAGGAATATTATTTGGGGGTCCAGCCATGGAGAAGAGTTTAGACACTAGGATAAGATAAGGAACACACCCATTATAAAGAAATCACATTAGGATTCTCTTTTTAAGCTGTTCTTTAAAACACTAGTGCTTAGGAAATGTATTGGAGGCAGAAGCAGTCAAGGGTAGCCTAGGGTTAGGGTTAGGCTTAGGGTTAGGCTTAGGATACGGCTTAGGGTACGGGTTCGGGGAGGGGTTCGAGTACGGCGTAGGGTATGGGTTAGGGTTAGGGTTAGGGTTAGTGTTAGGGTTAGGGCTCGGTTTATGGTACGGGTTAGGATTAGGGTACGTGTTAGGGTTAGGGTAGGGGTTAGGGTTAGGGTACGCGTTAGGGTTAGGGTAGTTATTAAACCTATCCCACTCTCTAGATACCCCTTAGCACGTAAAGGAATATTATTTGGGGGTCCAGCCATGGAGAAGAGTTTAGACACTAGGATAAGATAAGGAACACACCCATTATAAAGAAATCACATTAGGATTCTCTTTTTAAGCTGTTCCTTAAAACACTAGTGCTTAGGAAATCTATTGGAGGCAGAAGCAGTCAAGGGTAGCCTAGGGTTAGGGTTAGGCTTAGGTTTAGGGTTAGGGTACGGCTTAGGGTACGGTTTCGGGGAGGGGTGCGGGTACGGCGTAGGGTATGGGTTAGGGTTAGGGTTAGGGTTAGTGTTAGGGTTAGGGCTCGGTTTAGGGTATGGGTTAGGAATAGGGTACGTGTTAGGGTTAGGGTAGGGGTTAGGGTTAGGGTACGCGTTAGGGTTAGGGTAGTTATTAAACCTATCCCACTCTCTAGATACCCCTTAGCACGTAAAGGAATATTATTTGGGGGTCCAGCCATGGAGAAGAGTTTAGACACTAGGATAAGAAAAGGAACACACCCATTATAAAGAAATCACATTAGGATTCTCTTTTTAAGCTGTTCCTTAAAACACTAGTGCTTAGGAAATCTATTGGAGGCAGAAGCAGTCAAGGGTAGCCTAGGGTTAGGGTTAGGCTTAGGGTTAGGCTTAGGGTACGGCTTAGGGTACGGGTTCATGGAGGGGTGCGGGTACGGCGTAGGGCATGGGTTAGGGTTAGGGTTAGGGTTAGTGTTAGGGTTAGGGCTCGGTTTAGGGTACGGGTTAGGAATAGGGTACGTGTTAGGGTTAGGATAGGGGTTAGGGTTAGGGTACGCGTTAGGGTTAGAGTAGTTATTAAACCTATCCCACTCTCTAGACACCCCTTAGCACGTAAAGGAATATTATTTGGGGGTTCAGCCATGGAGAAGAGTTTACACACTGGGATAAGATAAGGAACACACCCATTATAAAGAAATCACATTAGGATTCTCTTTTTAAGCTGTTCCTTAAAACACTAGTGCTTAGGAAATCTATTGGAGGCAGAAGCAGTCAAGGGTAGCCTAGGGTTAGGGTTAGGCTCAGGGTTAGGCTTAGGGTACGGCCTAGGGTACGGGTTCGGGGAGGGGTTCGGTTATGGCGTAGGGTATGGGTTAGGGTTAGGGTTAGGGTTAGTGTTAGGGTTAGGGCTCGGTTTAGGGTACGGGTTAGGATTAGGGTACGTGTTAGGGTTTGGGTAGTGGTTAGGGATAGGGTACGCGTTAGGGTTAGGGTAGGGGTTAGGGTTAGGGTACGCGTTAGGTTTAGGGTAGTTATTAAACCTATCCCACTCTCTAGATACCCCTTAGCACGTAAAGGAATATTATTTGGGGGTCCAGCCATGGAGAAGAGTTTAGACACTAGGATAAGATAAGGAACACACCCATTATAAAGAAATCACATTAGGATTCTCTTTTTAAGCTGTTCCTTATAACACTAGTGCTTAGGAAATCTATTGGAGGCAGAAGCAGTCAAGGATAGCCTAGGGTTAGGGTTAGGCTTAGGGTTAGGGTTAGGGTACGGCTTAGGGTACGGGTTCGGGGAGGGGTGCGGGTACGGTGTAGGGTATGGGTTAGGGTTAGGGTTAGGGTTAGTGTTAGGGTTAGGGCTCGGTTTAGGGTATGGTTAGGAATAGGGTACGTGTTAGGGTTAGGGTAGGGGTTAGGGTACGCGTTAGGGTTAGGGTAGTTATTAAACCTATCCCACTCTCTAGATACCCCTTAGCACGTAAAGGAATATTATTTGGGGGTCCAGCCATGGAGAAGAGTTTAGACAGTAGGATAAGATAAGGAACACACCCATTATAAAGAAATCACACAAGGATTCTCTTTTTAAGCTGTTCCTTAAAACACTAGTGCTTAGGAAATCTATTGGAAGCAGAAGCAGTCAAGGGTAGCCTAGGGTTAGGGTCAGGCTTAGGGTTAGGCTTAGGGGACGGCTTAGGGTACGGGTTTGGGGTAGGGGTTCGGGTACGGCGTAGGGTATGGGTTAGGGTTAGGGTTAGGGTTAGTGTTAGGGTTAGGGCTCGGTTTAGGGTACGGCTTAGGATTAGGGTACGTGTTAGGGTTAGGGTAGGGGTTAGGGTTAGGGTACACGTTAGGGTTAGGGTAGTTATTAAACCTATCCCACTCTCTAGATACCCCTTAGCACGTAAAGGAATATTATTTGGGGGTCCAGCCATGGAGAAGAGTTTAGACACTAGGATAAGATAAGGAACACACCCATTATAAAGAAATCACATTAGGATTCTCTTTTTAAGCTGTTCCTTAAAACACTAGTGCTTAGGAAATCTATTGGAGGCAGAAGCAGTCAAGGGTAGCCTAGGGTTAGGGTTAGGCTTAGGGTTAGGCTTAGGGTACGACTTAGGGTACGGGTTCGGGGAGGGGTTCGGGTACGGCGTAGGGTATGGGTTAGGGTTAGGGTTAGGGTTAGTATTAGGGTTAGGGCTCGGTTTAGGGTACGGGTTAGGATTAGGGTACGTGTCAGGGTTATGGTAGGGGTTAGGGTTAGGGTACGCGTTAGTGTTAGGGTAGTTATTAAACCTATCCCACTCTCTAGATACCCGTTAGCACGTAAAGGAATATTATTTGGGGGTCCAGCCATGGAGAAGAGTTTAGACACTAGGATAAGATAAGGAACACACCCATTATAAAGAAATCACATTAGGATTCTCTTTTTAAGCTGTTCCTTAAAACACTAGTGCTTAGGAAATCTATTGGAGGCAGAAGCAGTCAAGGGTAGCCTAGGGTTAGGGTTAGGCTTAGGGTTAGCGTCAGGGTACGGCTTAGGGTACGGGTTCGGGGAGGGGTGCGGGTACGGCGTAGGGTATGGGTTAGGGTTAGTGTTAGGGTTAGGGCTCGTTTTACGGTACGGGTTAGGAATAGGGTACGTGTTAGGGTTAGGGTAGGGGTTAGGGTTAGGGTACGCGTTAGGGTTAGGGTAGTTATTAAACCTATCCCACTCTCTAGATACCCCTTAGCACGTAAAGGAATATTATTTGGGGGTCCAGCCATGGAGAAGAGTTTAGACACTGGGATAAGATAAGGAACACACCCATTATAAAGAAATCACATTAGGATTCTCTTTTAAAGCTGTTCCTTAAAACACTAGTGCTTAGGAAATCTATTGGAGGCAGAAGCAGTCAAGGGTAGCCTAGGGTTAGGTTTAGGCTTAGGGTTAGGCTTAGGGTACGGCTTAGGGTACGGGTTCGGGGAGGGGTGCGGGTACGGCGTAGGGTATGGGTTAGGGTTAGGGTTAGGGTTAGTGTTAGGGTTAGGGCTCAGTTTAGGGTACGGGTTAGGATTAGGGTACTTGTTAGGGTTAGGGTAGGGGTTAGGGTTAGGGTACGCGTTAGGGTTAGGGTAGTTATTAAACCTATCCCACTCTCTAGATACCCCTTAGCACGTAAAGGAATATTATTTGGGGGTCCAGCCATGGAGAAGAGTTTCGACACTAGGATAAGATAAGGAACACACCCATTATAAAGAAATCACATTAGGATTCTCTTTTTAAGCTGTTCCTTAAAACACTAGTGCTTAGGAAATCTATTGGAGGCAGAAGCAGTCAAGGGTAGCCTAGGGTTAGGGTTAGGCTTAGGGTTAGGCTTAGGGTACGGCTTAGGGTACGGGTTCGGGGAGGGGTGCGGGTACGGCGTAGGGTATGGGTTAGGGTTAGGGTTAGGGTTAGTGTTAGGGTTAGGGCTCGGTTTAGGGTACGGGTTAGGATTAGGGTACGTGTTAGGGTTAGGGTAGGGGTTAGGGTTAGGGTACGCGTTAGGGTTAGGGTAGTTATTAAACCTATCCCACTCTCTAGATACCCGTTAGCACGTAAAGGAATATTATTTGGGGGTCCAGCCATGGAGAAGAGTTTGGACACTAGGATAAGATAAGGAACACACCCATTATAAAGAAATCACATTAGGATTCTCTTTTTAAGCTGTTCCTTAAAACACTAGTGCTTAGGAAATCTATTGGAGGCAGAAGCAGTCAAGGGTAGCCTAGGGTTAGGGTTAGGCTTAGGGTTAGGCTTAGGGTACGGCTTAGGGTACGGGTTCGGGGAGGGGTGCGGGTACGGCGTAGGGTATGGGTTAGGGTTAGGGTTAAGGTTAGTGTTAGGGTTAGGGCTCGGTTTAGGGTACGGGTTAGGATTAGGGTACGTGTTAGGGTTAGGGTAGGGGTTAGGGTTAGGGTACGCGTTAGGGTTAGGGTAGTTATTAAACCTATCCCACTCTCTAGATACCCCTTAGCACGTAAAGGAATATTATTTGGGGGTCCAGCCATGGAGAAGAGTTTAGACACTGGGATAAGATAAGGAACACACCCATTATAAAGAAATCACATTAGGATTCTCTTTTTAAGCTGTTCCTTAAAACACTAGTGCTTAGGAAATCTATTGGAGGCAGAAGCAGTCAAGGGTAGCCTAGGGTTAGGGTTAGGCTCAGGGTTAGGGTTAGGGTACGGATTAGGGTACGGGTTCGGGGAGGGGTGCGGGTATGGCGTAGGGTATGGGTTAGGGTTAGGGTTAGGGTTAGTGTTAGGGTTAGGGCTCGGTTTAGGGTACGGGTTAGGAATAGGGTACGTGTTAGGGTTAGGGTAGGGGTTAGGGTTAGGGTACACGTTAGGGTTAGAGTAGTTATTAAACCTATCCCACTCTCTAGATACCCCTTAGCACGTAAAGGAATATTATTTGGGGGTCCAGCCATGGAGAAGAGTTTAGACACTAGGATAAGATAAGGAACACACCCATTATAAAGAAATCACATTAGGATTCTCTTTTTAAGTTGTTCCTTAAAACACTAGTGCTTAGGAAATCTATTGGAGGCAGAAGCAGTCAAGGGTAGCCTAGGGTTAGGGTTAGGCTTAGGTTTAGGGTTAGGGTACGGCTTAGGGTACGGGTTCGGGGAGGGGTGCGGGTACGGCGTAGGGTATGGGTTAGGGTTAGGGTTAGGGTTAGTGTTAGGGTTAGGGCTCGGTTTAGGGTACGGGTTAGGATTAGGGTACGTGTTAGGGTTAGGGTAGGGGTTAGGGATAGGGTACGCGTTAGGGTTAGGGTAGTTATTAAACCTATCCCACTCTCTAGATACCCCTTAGCACGTGAAGGAATATTATTTGGGGGTCCAGCCATGGAGAAGAGTTTAGACACTGGGATAAGATAAGGAACACACCCATTATAAAGAAATCACATTAGGATTCTCTTTTTAAGCTGTTCCTTAAAACACTAGTGCTTAGGAAATCTATTGGAGGCAGAAGCAGTCAAGGGTAGCCTAGGGTTAGGGTTAGGCTCAGGGTTAGGGTTAGGGTACGGATTAGGGTACGGGTTCGGGGAGGGGTGCGGGTATGGCGTAGGGTATGGGTTAGGGTTAGGGTTAGGGTTAGTGTTAGGGTTAGGGCTCGGTTTAGGGTACGGGTTAGGAATAGGGTACGTGTTAGGGTTAGGGTAGGGGTTAGGGTTAGGGTACACGTTAGGGTTAGAGTAGTTATTAAACCTATCCCACTCTCTAGATACCCCTTAGCACGTAAAGGAATATTATTTGGGGGTCCAGCCATGGAGAAGAGTTTAGACACTAGGATAAGATAAGGAACACACCCATTATAAAGAAATCACATTAGGATTCTCTTTTTAAGTTGTTCCTTAAAACACTAGTGCTTAGGAAATCTATTGGAGGCAGAAGCAGTCAAGGGTAGCCTAGGGTTAGGGTTAGGCTTAGGTTTAGGGTTAGGGTACGGCTTAGGGTACGGGTTCGGGGAGGGGTGCGGGTACGGCGTAGGGTATGGGTTAGGGTTAGGGTTAGGGTTAGTGTTAGGGTTAGGGCTCGGTTTAGGGTACGGGTTAGGATTAGGGTACGTGTTAGGGTTAGGGTAGGGGTTAGGGATAGGGTACGCGTTAGGGTTAGGGTAGGGGTTAGGTTTAGGGTACGCGTTAGGGTTAGGGTAGTTATTAAACCTATCCCACTCTCTAGATACCCGTTAGCACGTAAAGGAATATTATTTGGGGGTCCAGCCATGGAGAAGAGTTTGGACACTAGGATAAGATAAGGAACACACCCATTATAAAGAAATCACATTAGGATTCTCTTTTTAAGCTGTTCCTTAAAACACTAGTGCTTAGGAAATCTATTGGAGGCAGAAGCAGTCAAGGGTAGCCTAGGGTTAGGGTTAGGCTTAGGGTTAGGCTTAGGGTACGGCTTAGGGTACGGGTTCGGGGAGGGGTGCGGGTACGGCGTAGGGTATGGGTTAGGGTTAGGGTTAGGGTTAGTGTTAGGGTTAGAGCTCGGTTTAGGGTACGGGTTAGCATTAGGGTACGTGTTAGGGTTAGGGTAGGGGTTAGGGTTAGGGTATGCGTTAGGGTTAGGGTAGTTATTAAACCTATCCCACTCTCTAGATACCCCTTAGCACGTAAAGGAATATTATTTGGGGGTCCAGCCATGGAGAAGAGTTTAGACACTGGGATAAGATAAGGAACACACCCATTATAAAGAAATCACATTAGCATTCTCTTTTTAAGCTGTTCCTTAAAACACTAGTGCTTAGGAAATCTATTGGAGGCAGAAGCAGTCAAGGGTAGCCTAGGGTTAGGGTTAGGCTCAGGGTTAGGGTTAGGGTACGGATTAGGGTACGGGTTCGGGGAGGGGTGCGGGTATGGCGTAGGGTATGGGTTAGGGTTAGGGTTAGGGTTAGTGTTAGGGTTAGGGCTCGGTTTAGGGTACGGGTTAGGAATAGGGTACGTGTTAGGGTTAGGGTAGGGGTTAGGGTTAGGGTACACGTTAGGGTTAGAGTAGTTATTAAACCTATCCCACTCTCTAGATACCCCTTAGCACGTAAAGGAATATTATTTGGGGGTCCAGCCATGGAGAAGAGTTTAGACACTAGGATAAGATAAGGAACACACCCATTATAAAGAAATCACATTAGGATTCTCTTTTTAAGCTGTTCTTTAAAACACTAGTGCTTAGGAAATGTATTGGAGGCAGAAGCAGTCAAGGGTAGCCTAGGGTTAGGGTTAGGCTTAGGGTTAGGCTTAGGATACGGCTTAGGGTACGGGTTCGGGGAGGGGTTCGAGTACGGCGTAGGGTATGGGTTAGGGTTAGGGTTAGGGTTAGTGTTAGGGTTAGGGCTCGGTTTATGGTACGGGTTAGGATTAGGGTACGTGTTAGGGTTAGGGTAGGGGTTAGGGTTAGGGTACGCGTTAGGGTTAGGGTAGTTATTAAACCTATCCCACTCTCTAGATACCCCTTAGCACGTAAAGGAATATTATTTGGGGGTCCAGCCATGGAGAAGAGTTTAGACACTAGGATAAGATAAGGAACACACCCATTATAAAGAAATCACATTAGGATTCTCTTTTTAAGCTGTTCCTTAAAACACTAGTGCTTAGGAAATCTATTGGAGGCAGAAGCAGTCAAGGGTAGCCTAGGGTTAGGGTTAGGCTTAGGGTTAGGGTTAGGGTACGGCTTAGGGTACGGTTTCGGGGAGGGGTGCGGGTACGGCGTAGGGTATGGGTTAGGGTTAGGGTTAGGGTTAGTGTTAGGGTTAGGGCTCGGTTTAGGGTATGGGTTAGGAATAGGGTACGTGTTAGGGTTAGGGTAGGGGTTAGGGTTAGGGTACGCGTTAGGGTTAGGGTAGTTATTAAACCTATCCCACTCTCTAGATACCCGTTAGCACGTAAAGGAATATTATTTGGGGGTCCAGCCATGGAGAAGAGTTTGGACACTAGGATAAGATAAGGAACACACCCATTATAAAGAAATCACATTAGGATTCTCTTTTTAAGCTGTTCCTTAAAACACTAGTGCTTAGGAAATCTATTGGAGGCAGAAGCAGTCAAGGGTAGCCTAGGGTTAGGGTTAGGCTTAGGGTTAGGCTTAGGGTACGGCTTAGGGTACGGGTTCATGGAGGGGTGCGGGTACGGCGTAGGGCATGGGTTAGGGTTAGGGTTAGGGTTAGTGTTAGGGTTAGGGCTCGGTTTAGGGTACGGGTTAGGAATAGGGTACGTGTTAGGGTTAGGATAGGGGTTAGGGTTAGGGTACGCGTTAGGGTTAGAGTAGTTATTAAACCTATCCCACTCTCTAGACACCCCTTAGCACGTAAAGGAATATTATTTGGGGGTTCAGCCATGGAGAAGAGTTTACACACTGGGATAAGATAAGGAACACACCCATTATAAAGAAATCACATTAGGATTCTCTTTTTAAGCTGTTCCTTAAAACACTAGTGCTTAGGAAATCTATTGGAGGCAAAAGCAGTCAAGGGTAGCCTAGGGTTAGGGTTAGGCTCAGGGTTAGGCTTAGGGTACGGCCTAGGGTACGGGTTCGGGGAGGGGTTCGGTTATGGCGTAGGGTATGGGTTAGGGTTAGGGTTAGGGTTAGTGTTAGGGTTAGGGCTCGGTTTAGGGTACGGGTTAGGATTAGGGTACGTGTTAGGGTTAGGGTAGTGGTTAGGGATAGGGTACGCGTTAGGGTTAGGGTAGGGGTTAGGGTTAGGGTACGCGTTAGGTTTAGGGTAGTTATTAAACCTATCCCACTCTCTAGATACCCCTTAGCACGTAAAGGAATATTATTTGGGGGTCCAGCCATGGAGAAGAGTTTAGACACTAGGATAAGATAAGGAACACACCCATTATAAAGAAATCACATTAGGATTCTCTTTTTAAGCTGTTCCTTAAAACACTAGTGCTTAGGAAATCTATTGGAGGCAGAAGCAGTCAAGGGTAGCCTAGGGTTAGGGTTAGGCTTAGGGTTAGGGTTAGGGTACGGCTTAGGGTACGGGTTCGGGGAGGGGTGCGGGTACGGTGTAGGGTATGGGTTAGGGTTAGGGTTAGGGTTAGTGTTAGGGTTAGGGCTCGGTTTAGGGTATGGTTAGGAATAGGGTACGTGTTAGGGTTAGGGTAGGGGTTAGGGTACGCTTTAGGGTTAGGGTAGTTATTAAACCTATCCCACTCTCTAGATACCCCTTAGCACGTAAAGGAATATTATTTGGGGGTCCAGCCATGGAGAAGAGTTTAGACAGTAGGATAAGATAAGGAACACACCCATTATAAAGAAATCACACAAGGATTCTCTTTTTAAGCTGTTCCTTAAAACACTAGTGCTTAGGAAATCTATTGGAAGCAGAAGCAGTCAAGGGTAGCCTAGGGTTAGGGTCAGGCTTAGGGTTAGGCTTAGGGGACGGCTTAGGGTACGGGTTTGGGGTAGGGGTTCGGGTACGGCGTAGGGTATGGGTTAGGGTTAGGGTTAGGGTTAGTGTTAGGGTTAGGGCTCGGTTTAGGGTACGGCTTAGGATTAGGGTACGTGTTAGGGTTAGGGTAGGGGTTAGGGTTAGGGTACACGTTAGGGTTAGGGTAGTTATTAAACCTATCCCACTCTCTAGATACCCCTTAGCACGTAAAGGAATATTATTTGGGGGTCCAGCCATGGAGAAGAGTTTAGACACTAGGATAAGATAAGGAACACACCCATTATAAAGAAATCACATTAGGATTCTCTTTTTAAGCTGTTCCTTAAAACACTAGTGCTTAGGAAATCTATTGGAGGCAGAAGCAGTCAAGGGTAGCCTAGGGTTAGGGTTAGGCTTAGGGTTAGGCTTAGGGTACGGCTTAGGGTACGGGTTCGGGGAGGGGTTCGGGTACGGCGTAGGGTATGGGTTAGGGTTAGGGTTAGGGTTAGTATTAGGGTTAGGGCTCGGTTTAGGGTACGGGTTAGGATTAGGGTACGTGTCAGGGTTATGGTAGGGGTTAGGGTTAGGGTACGCGTTAGTGTTAGGGTAGTTATTAAACCTATCCCACTCTCTAGATACCCGTTAGCACGTAAAGGAATATTATTTGGGGGTCCAGCCATGGAGAAGAGTTTAGACACTAGGATAAGATAAGGAACACACCCATTATAAAGAAATCACATTAGGATTCTCTTTTTAAGCTGTTCCTTAAAACACTAGTGCTTAGGAAATCTATTGGAGGCAGAAGCAGTCAAGGGTAGCCTAGGGTTAGGGTTAGGCTTAGGGTTAGGCTTAGTGTACGGCTTAGGGTACGGGTTCAGGGAGGGGTTCGGGTACGGCGTAGGGTATGGGTTAGGGTTAAGGTTAGGGTTAGTGTTACGGTTAGGGCTCGGTTTAGGGTACGGTTTAGGATTAGGGTACGTGTTAGGGTTACGGTAGGGGTTAGGGTTAGGGTACGCGTTAGGGTTAGGGTAGTCATTAAAACTACTCCACTCTCTACATACCCCTTAGCACGTAAAGGAATATTATTTGGGGGTCCAGCCATGGAGAAGAATTTAGACACTAGGATAAGATAAGGAACACACCCATTATAAAGAAATCACATTAGGATTCTCTTTTTAAGCTGTTCCTTAAAACACTAGTGCTTAGGAAATCTATTGGAGGCAGAAGCAGTCAAGGGTAGCCTAGGGTTAGGGTTAGGCTTAGGGTTAGGGTTAGGGTACGGCTTAGGGTACGGGTTCAGGGAGGGGTTCGGGTACGGCGTAGTGTATGGGTTAGGGTTAGGGTTAGGGTTAGTATTAGGGTAAGGGCTCGGTTTAGGGTACGGGTTAGGATTAGGGTACGTGTTAGGGTTAGGGTAGGGGTTAGGGTTAGGGTACGCGTTAGGGTTAGCGTAGTTATTAAACCTATCTCAGTCTCTAGATACCCCTTAGCACGTAAAGGAATACTATTTGGGGGTCCAGGCATGGAGAAGAGTTTAGACACTAGGATAAGATAAGGAACACACCCATTATTAAGAAATCACATTAGGATTCACTTTTTAAGCTGTTCCTTAAAACACTAGTGCTTAGGAAGTGTATTGGAGGCAGAAGCAGTCAAGGGTAGCCTAGGGTTAGGGTTAGGCTTAGGGTTAGGCTTAGGGTACGGCTTAGGGTACGGTTTCGGGGAGGGGTTCAGGTACGGCGTAGGGTATGGGTTAGGGTTAGGGTTAGGGTTAGTGTTAGGGTTAGGGCTCGGTTTAGGGTACGGCTTAGGATTAGGGTACGCGTTAGGGTTAGGGTAGGGGTTAGGGTTAGGGTACGCGTTAGGGTTAGGGTAGTTATTAAACCTATCCCACTCTCTAGATACCCCTTAGCACGTAAAGGAATATTATTTGGGGGTCCAGCCATGGAGAAGAGTTTAGACACTAGGATAAGATAAGGAACACACCCATTATAAAGAAATCACATTAGGATTCTCTTTTTAAGCTGTTCCTTAAAACACTAGTGCTTAGGAAATCTATTGGAGGCAGAAGCAGTCAAGGGTAGCCTAGGGTTAGGGTTAGGCTTAGGGTTAGGCTTAGGGTACGGCTTAGGGTACGGGTTCATGGAGGGGTGCGGGTACGGCGTAGGGCATGGGTTAGGGTTAGGGTTAGGGTTAGTGTTAGGGTTAGGGCTCGGTTTAGGGTACGGGTTAGGAATAGGGTACGTGTTAGGGTTAGGATAGGGGTTAGGGTTAGGGTACGCGTTAGGGTTAGAGTAGTTATTAAACCTATCCCACTCTCTAGACACCCCTTAGCACGTAAAGGAATATTATTTGGGGGTTCAGCCATGGAGAAGAGTTTACACACTGGGATAAGATAAGGAACACACCCATTATAAAGAAATCACATTAGGATTCTCTTTTTAAGCTGTTCCTTAAAACACTAGTGCTTAGGAAATCTATTGGAGGCAGAAGCAGTCAAGGGTAGCCTAGGGTTAGGGTTAGGCTCAGGGTTAGGCTTAGGGTACGGCCTAGGGTACGGGTTCGGGGAGGGGTTCGGTTATGGCGTAGGGTATGGGTTAGGGTTAGGGTTAGGGTTAGTGTTAGGGTTAGGGCTCGGTTTAGGGTACGGGTTAGGATTAGGGTACGTGTTAGGGTTTGGGTAGTGGTTAGGGATAGGGTACGCGTTAGGGTTAGGGTAGGGGTTAGGGTTAGGGTACGCGTTAGGTTTAGGGTAGTTATTAAACCTATCCCACTCTCTAGATACCCCTTAGCACGTAAAGGAATATTATTTGGGGGTCCAGCCATGGAGAAGAGTTTAGACACTAGGATAAGATAAGGAACACACCCATTATAAAGAAATCACATTAGGATTCTCTTTTTAAGCTGTTCCTTATAACACTAGTGCTTAGGAAATCTATTGGAGGCAGAAGCAGTCAAGGGTAGCCTAGGGTTAGGGTTAGGCTTAGGGTTAGGGTTAGGGTACGGCTTAGGGTACGGGTTCGGGGAGGGGTGCGGGTACGGTGTAGGGTATGGGTTAGGGTTAGGGTTAGGGTTAGTGTTAGGGTTAGGGCTCGGTTTAGGGTATGGTTAGGAATAGGGTACGTGTTAGGGTTAGGGTAGGGGTTAGGGTACGCGTTAGGGTTAGGGTAGTTATTAAACCTATCCCACTCTCTAGTTACCCCTTAGCACGTAAAGAAATATTATTTGGGGGTCCAGCCATGGAGAAGAGTTTAGACAGTAGGATAAGATAAGGAACACACCCATTATAAAGAAATCACACAAGGATTCTCTTTTTAAGCTGTTCCTTAAAACACTAGTGCTTAGGAAATCTATTGGAAGCAGAAGCAGTCAAGGGTAGCCTAGGGTTAGGGTCAGGCTTAGGGTTAGGCTTAGGGGACGGCTTAGGGTACGGGTTTGGGGTAGGGGTTCGGGTACGGCGTAGGGTATGGGTTAGGGTTAGGGTTAGGGTTAGTGTTAGGGTTAGGGCTCGGTTTAGGGTACGGCTTAGGATTAGGGTACGTGTTAGGGTTAGGGTAGGGGTTAGGGTTAGGGTACACGTTAGGGTTAGGGTAGTTATTAAACCTATCCCACTCTCTAGATACCCCTTAGCACGTAAAGGAATATTATTTGGGGGTCCAGCCATGGAGAAGAGTTTAGACACTAGGATAAGATAAGGAACACACCCATTATAAAGAAATCACATTAGGATTCTCTTTTTAAGCTGTTCCTTAAAACACTAGTGCTTAGGAAATCTATTGGAGGCAGAAGCAGTCAAGGGTAGCCTAGGGTTAGGGTTAGGCTTAGGGTTAGGCTTAGGGTACGGCTTAGGGTACGGGTTCGGGGAGGGGTTCGGGTACGGCGTAGGGTATGGGTTAGGGTTAGGGTTAGGGTTAGTATTAGGGTTAGGGCTCGGTTTAGGGTACGGGTTAGGATTAGGGTACGTGTCAGGGTTATGGTAGGGGTTAGGGTTAGGGTACGTGTTAGTGTTAGGGTAGTTATTAAACCTATCCCACTCTCTAGATACCCGTTAGCACCTAAAGGAATATTATTTGGGGGTCCAGCCATGGAGAAGAGTTTAGACACTAGGATAAGATAAGGAACACACCCATTATAAAGAAATCACATTAGGATTCTCTTTTTAAGCTGTTCCTTAAAACACTAGTGCTTAGGAAATCTATTGGAGGCAGAAGCAGTCAAGGGTAGCCTAGGGTTAGGGTTAGGCTTAGGGTTAGCGTCAGGGTACGGCTTAGGGTACGGGTTCGGGGAGGGGTGCGGGTACGGCGTAGGGTATGGGTTAGGGTTAGTGTTAGGGTTAGGGCTCGTTTTACGGTACGGGTTAGGAATAGGGTACGTGTTAGGGTTAGGGTAGGGGTTAGGGTTAGGGTACGCGTTAGGGTTAGGGTAGTTATTAAACCTATCCCACTCTCTAGATACCCCTTAGCACGTAAAGGAATATTATTTGGGGGTCCAGCCATGGAGAAGAGTTTAGACACTGGGATAAGATAAGGAACACACCCATTATAAAGAAATCACATTAGGATTCTCTTTTAAAGCTGTTCCTTAAAACACTAGTGCTTAGGAAATCTATTGGAGGCAGAAGCAGTCAAGGGTAGCCTAGGGTTAGGTTTAGGCTTAGGGTTAGGCTTAGGGTACGGCTTAGGGTACGGGTTCGGGGAGGGGTGCGGGTACGGCGTAGGGTATGGGTTAGGGTTAGGGTTAGGGTTAGTGTTAGGGTTAGGGCTCAGTTTAGGGTACGGGTTAGGATTAGGGTACTTGTTAGGGTTAGGGTAGGGGTTAGGGTTAGGGTACGCGTTAGGGTTAGGGTAGTTATTAAACCTATCCCACTCTCTAGATACCCCTTAGCACGTAAAGGAATATTATTTGGGGGTCCAGCCATGGAGAAGAGTTTAGACACTAGGATAAGATAAGGAACACACCCATTATAAAGAAATCACATTAGGATTCTCTTTTTAAGCTGTTCCTTAAAACACTAGTGCTTAGGAAATCTATTGGAGGCACAAGCAGTCAAGGGTAGCCTAGGGTTAGGGTTAGGCTCAGGGTTAGGCTTAGGTTACGGCGTAGGGTATGGGTTCGGGGAGGGGTTCGGGTACGGTGTAGGGTATGGGTTAGGGTTAGGGTTAGGGTTAGTGTTAGGGTTAGGGCTCGTTTTAGGGTACGGGTTAGGATTAGGGTACGTGTTAGGGTTAGGGTAGGGGTTAGGGTTAGGGTACGCGTTAGGGTTAGGGTGTTTATTAAACCTATCCCACTCTCTAGATACCCTTTAGCACGTAAAGGAATATTATTTGGGGGTCCAGCCATGGAGAAGAGATTAGACACTAGGATAAGATAAGGAACACACCCATTATAAAGAAATCACATTAGGATTCTCTTTTTAAGCTGTTCCTTAAAACACTAGTGCTTAGGAAATCTATTGGAGGCAGAAGCAGTCAAGGGTAGCCTAGGGTTAGGGTTAGGCTTAGGGTTAGGCTTAGGGTACGGCTTAGGGTACGGGTTCGGGGAAGGGTGCGGGTACGGCGTAGGGTATGGGTTAGGGTTAGGGTTAGGATTAGTGTTAGGGTTAGGGCTCGGTTTAGGGTACGGGTTAGGATTAGGGTACGTGTTAGGGTTAGGGTAGGGGTTAGGGTTAGGGTACGCATTAGGGTTAGGGTAGTTATTAAACCTATCCCACTCTCTAGATACCCCTTAGCACGTAAAGGAATATTATTTGGGGGTCCAGCCATGGAGAAGAGTTTAGACACTAGTATAAGATAAGGAACACACCCATTATAAAGAAATCACATTAGGATTCTCTTTTTAAGCTGTTCCTTAAAACACTAGTGCTTAGGAAATCTATTGGAGGCAGAAGCATTCAAGGGTAGCCAAGGGTTAGGGTTAGGCTTAGGGTTACGGTTAGGGTATGGCTTAGGGTACGGGTTCGGGGAGGGGTGCGGGTACGGCGTAGGGTATGGGTTAGGGTTAGGGTTAGGGTTAGTGTTAGGGTTAGGTCTCGGTTTAGGGTACGGGTTAGGATTAGGGTACGTGTTAGGGTTAGGGTAGGGGTTAGGGTTAGGGTACGCGTTAGGGTTAGGGTAGATATTAAACCTATCCCACTCTCTAGATACCCCTTAGCACGTAAAGGAATATTATTTGGGGGTCCAGCCATGGAGAAGAGTTTAGACACTAGGATAAGATAAGGAACACACCCATTATAAAGAAATCACATTAGGATTCTCTTTTTAAGCTGTTCCTTAAAACACTAGTGCTTAGGAAATCTATTGGAGGCAGAAGCAGTCAAGGGTAGCCTAGGGTTAGGGTTAGGCTTAGGGTTAGGGTCAGGGTACCGCTTAGGGTACGGGTTCGGGGAGGGGTGCGGGTACGGCGTAGGGTATGGGTTAGGGTTAGGGTTAGGGTTAGTGTTAGGGTTAGGGCTCGGTTTAGGGTACGGGTTGGGAATAGGGTACGTGTTAGGGTTAGGGTAGGGGTTAGGGTTAGGGTACGCGTTAGGGTTAGGGTAGTTATTAAACCTATCCCACTCTCTAGATACCCCTTAGCACGTAAAGGAATATTATTTGGGGGTCCAGCCATGGAGAAGAGTTTAGAAACTAGGATAAGATAAGGAACACACCCATTATAAAGAAATCACATTAGGATTCTCTTTTTAAGCTGTTCCTTAAAACACTAGTGGTTAGGAAATCTATTGGAGGCAGAAGCAGTCAAGGGTAGCCTAGGGTTAGGGTTAGGCTTAGGGTTAGGCTTAGGGTACGGCTTAGGGTATGGGTTCGGGGAGGGGTGCGGGTACGGCGTAGGGTATGGGTTGGGGTTAGGGTTAGGGTTAGTGTTAGGGTTAGGGCTCGGTTTAGGGTACGGCTTAGGATTAGGGTACGTGTTTGGGTTAGGGTATGGATTAGGGTAAGGGTACGCGTTAGGGTTAGGGTAGTTATTAAACCTATCCCACTCTCAAGATACCCCTTAGCACGTAAAGGAATATTATTTGGGGGTCCAGCCATGGAGAAGAGTTTAGACACTAGGATAACATAAGGAACACACCCATTATAAAGAAATCACATTAGGATTCTCTTTTTAAGCTGTTCCTTAAAACACTAGTGCTTAGGAAATCTATTGGAGGCAGAAGCAGTCAAGGGTAGCCTAGGGTTAGGGTTAGGCTTAGGGTTAGGCTTAGGGTACGGCTTAGGGTACGGGTTCGGGGAGGGGTGCGGGTACGGCGTAGGGTATGGGTTAGGGTTAGGGTTAGGGTTAGTGTTAGGGTTAGGGCTCGGTTTAGGGTACGGGTTAGGATTAGGGTACGTGTTAGGGTTAGGGTAGGGGTTAGGGTTAGGGTACGCGTTAGGGTTAGGGTAGTTATTAAACCTATCCCACTCTCTAGATACCCGTTAGCACGTAAAGGAATATTATTTGGGGGTCCAGCCATGGAGAAGAGTTTGGACACTAGGATAAGATAAGGAACACACCCATTATAAAGAAATCACATTAGGATTCTCTTTTTAAGCTGTTCCTTAAAACACTAGTGCTTAGGAAATCTATTGGAGGCAGAAGCAGTCAAGGGTAGCCTAGGGTTAGGGTTAGGCTTAGGGTTAGGCTTAGGGTACGGCTTAGGGTACGGGTTCGGGGAGGGGTGCGGGTACGGCGTAGGGTATGGGTTAGGGTTAGGGTTAAGGTTAGTGTTAGGGTTAGGGCTCGGTTTAGGGTACGGGTTAGGATTAGGGTACGTGTTAGGGTTAGGGTAGGGGTTAGGGTTAGGGTACGCGTTAGGGTTAGGGTAGTTATTAAACCTATCCCACTCTCTAGATACCCCTTAGCACGTAAAGGAATATTATTTGGGGGTCCAGCCATGGAGAAGAGTTTAGACACTGGGATAAGATAAGGAACACACCCATTATAAAGAAATCACATTAGGATTCTCTTTTTAAGCTGTTCCTTAAAACACTAGTGCTTAGGAAATCTATTGGAGGCAGAAGCAGTCAAGGGTAGCCTAGGGTTAGGGTTAGGCTCAGGGTTAGGGTTAGGGTACGGATTAGGGTACGGGTTCGGGGAGGGGTGCGGGTATGGCGTAGGGTATGGGTTAGGGTTAGGGTTAGGGTTAGTGTTAGGGTTAGGGCTCGGTTTAGGGTACGGGTTAGGAATAGGGTACGTGTTAGGGTTAGGGTAGGGGTTAGGGTTAGGGTACACGTTAGGGTTAGAGTAGTTATTAAACCTATCCCACTCTCTAGATACCCCTTAGCACGTAAAGGAATATTATTTGGGGGTCCAGCCATGGAGAAGAGTTTAGACACTAGGATAAGATAAGGAACACACCCATTATAAAGAAATCACATTAGGATTCTCTTTTTAAGTTGTTCCTTAAAACACTAGTGCTTAGGAAATCTATTGGAGGCAGAAGCAGTCAAGGGTAGCCTAGGGTTAGGGTTAGGCTTAGGTTTAGGGTTAGGGTACGGCTTAGGGTACGGGTTCGGGGAGGGGTGCGGGTACGGCGTAGGGTATGGGTTAGGGTTAGGGTTAGGGTTAGAGTTAGGGTTAGGGCTCGGTTTAGGGTACGGGTTAGGATTAGGGTACGTGTTAGGGTTAGGGTAGGGGTTAGGGATAGGGTACGCGTTAGGGTTAGGGTAGTTATTAAACCTATCCCACTCTCTAGATACCCCTTAGCACGTGAAGGAATATTATTTGGGGGTCCAGCCATGGAGAAGAGTTTAGACACTGGGATAAGATAAGGAACACACCCATTATAAAGAAATCACATTAGGATTCTCTTTTTAAGCTGTTCCTTAAAACACTAGTGCTTAGGAAATCTATTGGAGGCAGAAGCAGTCAAGGGTAGCCTAGGGTTAGGGTTAGGCTCAGGGTTAGGGTTAGGGTACGGATTAGGGTACGGGTTCGGGGAGGGGTGCGGGTATGGCGTAGGGTATGGGTTAGGGTTAGGGTTAGGGTTAGTGTTAGGGTTAGGGCTCGGTTTAGGGTACGGGTTAGGAATAGGGTACGTGTTAGGGTTAGGGTAGGGGTTAGGGTTAGGGTACACGTTAGGGTTAGAGTAGTTATTAAACCTATCCCACTCTCTAGATACCCCTTAGCACGTAAAGGAATATTATTTGGGGGTCCAGCCATGGAGAAGAGTTTAGACACTAGGATAAGATAAGGAACACACCCATTATAAAGAAATCACATTAGGATTCTCTTTTTAAGTTGTTCCTTAAAACACTAGTGCTTAGGAAATCTATTGGAGGCAGAAGCAGTCAAGGGTAGCCTAGGGTTAGGGTTAGGCTTAGGTTTAGGGTTAGGGTACGGCTTAGGGTACGGGTTCGGGGAGGGGTGCGGGTACGGCGTAGGGTATGGGTTAGGGTTAGGGTTAGGGTTAGTGTTAGGGTTAGGGCTCGGTTTAGGGTACGGGTTAGGATTAGGGTACGTGTTAGGGTTAGGGTAGGGGTTAGGGATAGGGTACGCGTTAGGGTTAGGGTAGGGGTTAGGTTTAGGGTACGCGTTAGGGTTAGGGTAGTTATTAAACCTATCCCACTCTCTAGATACCCGTTAGCACGTAAAGGAATATTATTTGGGGGTCTAGCCATGGAGAAGAGTTTGGACACTAGGATAAGGAACACACCCATTATAAAGAAATCACATTAGGATTCTCTTTTTAAGCTGTTCCTTAAAACACTAGTGCTTAGGAAATCTATTGGAGGCAGAAGCAGTCAAGGGTAGCCTAGGGTTAGGGTTAGGCTTAGGGTTAGGCTTAGGGTACGGCTTAGGGTACGGGTTCGGGGAGGGGTGCGGGTACGGCGTAGGGTATGGGTTAGGGTTAGGGTTAGGGTTAGTGTTAGGGTTAGAGCTCGGTTTAGGGTACGGGTTAGCATTAGGGTACGTGTTAGGGTTAGGGTAGGGGTTAGGGTTAGGGTATGCGTTAGGGTTAGGGTAGTTATTAAACCTATCCCACTCTCTAGATACCCCTTAGCACGTAAAGGAATATTATTTGGGGGTCCAGCCATGGAGAAGAGTTTAGACACTGGGATAAGATAAGGAACACACCCATTATAAAGAAATCACATTAGGATTCTCTTTTTAAGCTGTTCCTTAAAACACTAGTGCTTAGGAAATCTATTGGAGGCAGAAGCAGTCAAGGGTAGCCTAGGGTTAGGGTTAGGCTCAGGGTTAGGGTTAGGGTACGGATTAGGGTACGGGTTCGGGGAGGGGTGCGGGTATGGCGTAGGGTATGGGTTAGGGTTAGGGTTAGGGTTAGTGTTAGGGTTAGGGCTCGGTTTAGGGTACGGGTTAGGAATAGGGTACGTGTTAGGGTTAGGGTAGGGGTTAGGGTTAGGGTACACGTTAGGGTTAGAGTAGTTATTAAACCTATCCCACTCTCTAGATACCCCTTAGCACGTAAAGGAATATTATTTGGGGGTCCAGCCATGGAGAAGAGTTTAGACACTAGGATAAGATAAGGAACACACCCATTATAAAGAAATCACATTAGGATTCTCTTTTTAAGCTGTTCTTTAAAACACTAGTGCTTAGGAAATGTATTGGAGGCAGAAGCAGTCAAGGGTAGCCTAGGGTTAGGGTTAGGCTTAGGGTTAGGCTTAGGATACGGCTTAGGGTACGGGTTCGGGGAGGGGTTCGAGTACGGCGTAGGGTATGGGTTAGGGTTAGGGTTAGGGTTAGAGTTAGGGTTAGGGCTCGGTTTATGGTACGGGTTAGGATTAGGGTACGTGTTAGGGTTAGGGTAGGGGTTAGGGTTAGGGTACGCGTTAGGGTTAGGGTAGTTATTAAACCTATCCCACTCTCTAGATACCCCTTAGCACGTAAAGGAATATTATTTGGGGGTCCAGCCATGGAGAAGAGTTTAGACACTAGGATAAGATAAGGAACACACCCATTATAAAGAAATCACATTAGGATTCTCTTTTTAAGCTGTTCCTTAAAACACTAGTGCTTAGGAAATCTATTGGAGGCAGAAGCAGTCAAGGGTAGCCTAGGGTTAGGGTTAGGCTTAGGTTTAGGGTTAGGGTACGGCTTAGGGTACGGTTTCGGGGAGGGGTGCGGGTACGGCGTAGGGTATGGGTTAGGGTTAGGGTTAGGGTTAGTGTTAGGGTTAGGGCTCGGTTTAGGGTATGGGTTAGGAATAGGGTACGTGTTAGGGTTAGGGTAGGGGTTAGGGTTAGGGTACGCGTTAGGGTTAGGGTAGTTATTAAACCTATCCCACTCTCTAGATACCCGTTAGCACGTAAAGGAATATTATTTGGGGGTCCAGCCATGGAGAAGAGTTTGGACACTAGGATAAGATAAGGAACACACCCATTATAAAGAAATCACATTAGGATTCTCTTTTTAAGCTGTTCCTTAAAACACTAGTGCTTAGGAAATCTATTGGAGGCAGAAGCAGTCAAGGGTAGCCTAGGGTTAGGGTTAGGCTTAGGGTTAGGCTTAGGGTACGGCTTAGGGTACGGGTTCATGGAGGGGTGCGGGTACGGCGTAGGGCATGGGTTAGGGTTAGGGTTAGGGTTAGTGTTAGGGTTAGGGCTCGGTTTAGGGTACGGGTTAGGAATAGGGTACGTGTTAGGGTTAGGATAGGGGTTAGGGTTAGGGTACGCGTTAGGGTTAGAGTAGTTATTAAACCTATCCCACTCTCTAGACACCCCTTAGCACGTAAAGGAATATTATTTGGGGGTTCAGCCATGGAGAAGAGTTTACACACTGGGATAAGATAAGGAACACACCCATTATAAAGAAATCACATTAGGATTCTCTTTTTAAGCTGTTCCTTAAAACACTAGTGCTTAGGAAATCTATTGGAGGCAGAAGCAGTCAAGGGTAGCCTAGGGTTAGGGTTAGGCTCAGGGTTAGGCTTAGGGTACGGCCTAGGGTACGGGTTCGGGGAGGGGTTCGGTTATGGCGTAGGGTATGGGTTAGGGTTAGGGTTAGGGTTAGTGTTAGGGTTAGGGCTCGGTTTAGGGTACGGGTTAGGATTAGGGTACGTGTTAGGGTTAGGGTAGTGGTTAGGGATAGGGTACGCGTTAGGGTTAGGGTAGGGGTTAGGGTTAGGGTACGCGTTAGGTTTAGGGTAGTTATTAAACCTATCCCACTCTCTAGATACCCCTTAGCACGTAAAGGAATATTATTTGGGGGTCCAGCCATGGAGAAGAGTTTAGACACTAGGATAAGATAAGGAACACACCCATTATAAAGAAATCACATTAGGATTCTCTTTTTAAGCTGTTCCTTAAAACACTAGTTCTTAGGAAATCTATTGGAAGCAGAAGCAGTCAAGGGTAGCCTAGGGTTAGGCTCAGGCTTAGGGTTAGGCTTAGGGGACGGCTTAGGGTACGGGTTTGGGGTAGGGGTTCGGGTACGGCGTAGGGTATGGGTTAGGGTTAGGGTTAGGGTTAGGGTTAGGGCTCGGTTTAGGGTACGGCTTAGGATTAGGGTACGTGTTAGGGTTAGGGTAGGGGTTAGGGTTAGGGTACACTTTAGGGTTAGGGTAGTTATTAAACCTATCCCACTCTCTAGATACCCCTTAGCACATAAAGGAATATTATTTGGGGGTCCAGCCATGGAGAAGAGTTTAGACACTAGGATAAGATAAGGAAGACACCCAGTATTAAGAAATCACATTAGGATTCTCTTTTTAAGCTGTTCCTTAAAACACTAGTGCTTAGGAAATCTATTGGAGGCAGAAGCAGTCAAGGGTAGCCTAGGGTTAGGGTTAGGCTTAGGGTTAGGCTTAGGGTACGGCTTAGGGTACGGGTTCATGGAGGGGTGCGGGTACGGCGTAGGGCATGGGTTAGGGTTAGGGTTAGGGTTAGTGTTAGGGTTAGGGCTCGGTTTAGGGTACGGGTTAGGAATAGGGTACGTGTTAGGGTTAGGATAGGGGTTAGGGTTAGGGTACGCGTTAGGGTTAGAGTAGTTATTAAACCTATCCCACTCTCTAGACACCCCTTAGCACGTAAAGGAATATTATTTGGGGGTTCAGCCATGGAGAAGAGTTTACACACTGGGATAAGATAAGGAACACACCCATTATAAAGAAATCACATTAGGATTCTCTTTTTAAGCTGTTCCTTAAAACACTAGTGCTTAGGAAATCTATTGGAGGCAGAAGCAGTCAAGGGTAGCCTAGGGTTAGGGTTAGGCTCAGGGTTAGGCTTAGGGTACGGCCTAGGGTACGGGTTCGGGGAGGGGTTCGGTTATGGCGTAGGGTATGGGTTAGGGTTAGGGTTAGGGTTAGTGTTAGGGTTAGGGCTCGGTTTAGGGTACGGGTTAGGATTAGGGTACGTGTTAGGGTTTGGGTAGTGGTTAGGGATAGGGTACGCGTTAGGGTTAGGGTAGGTGTTAGGGTTAGGGTACGCGTTAGGTTTAGGGTAGTTATTAAACCTATCCCACTCTCTAGATACCCCTTAGCACGTAAAGGAATATTATTTGGGGGTCCAGCCATGGAGAAGAGTTTAGACACTAGGATAAGATAAGGAACACACCCATTATAAAGAAATCACATTAGGATTCTCTTTTTAAGCTGTTCCTTATAACACTAGTGCTTAGGAAATCTATTGGAGGCAGAAGCAGTCAAGGGTAGCCTAGGGTTAGGGTTAGGCTTAGGGTTAGGGTTAGGGTCCGGCTTAGGGTACGGGTTCGGGGAGGGGTGCGGGTACGGTGTAGGGTATGGGTTAGGGTTAGGGTTAGGGTTAGTGTTAGGGTTAGGGCTCGGTTTAGGGTATGGTTAGGAATAGGGTACGTGTTAGGGTTAGGGTAGGGGTTAGGGTACGCGTTAGGGTTAGGGTAGTTATTAAACCTATCCCACTCTCTAGATACCCCTTAGCACGTAAAGGAATATTATTTGGGGGTCCAGCCATGGAGAAGAGTTTAGACAGTAGGATAAGATAAGGAACACACCCATTATAAAGAAATCACACAAGGATTCTCTTTTTAAGCTGTTCCTTAAAACACTAGTGCTTAGGAAATCTATTGGAAGCAGAAGCAGTCAAGGGTAGCCTAGGGTTAGGGTCAGGCTTAGGGTTAGGCTTAGGGGACGGCTTAGGGTACGGGTTTGGGGTAGGGGTTCGGGTAAGGCGTAGGGTATGGGTTAGGGTTAGGGTTAGGGTTAGTGTTAGGGTTAGGGCTCGGTTTAGGGTACGGCTTAGGATTAGGGTACGTGTTAGGGTTAGGGTAGGGGTTAGGGTTAGGGTACACGTTAGGGTTAGGGTAGTTATTAAACCTATCCCACTCTCTAGATACCCCTTAGCACGTAAAGGAATATTATTTGGGGGTCCAGCCATGGAGAAGAGTTTAGACACTAGGATAAGATAAGGAACACACCCATTATAAAGAAATCACATTAGGATTCTCTTTTTAAGCTGTTCCTTAAAACACTAGTGCTTAGGAAATCTATTGGAGGCAGAAGCAGTCAAGGGTAGCCTAGGGTTAGGGTTAGGCTTAGGGTTAGGCTTAGGGTACGGCTTAGGGTACGGGTTCGGGGAGGGGTTCGGGTACGGCGTAGGGTATGGGTTAGGGTTAGGGTTAGGGTTAGTATTAGGGTTAGGGCTCGGTTTAGGGTACGGGTTAGGATTAGGGTACGTGTCAGGGTTATGGTAGGGGTTAGGGTTAGGGTACGCGTTAGTGTTAGGGTAGTTATTAAACCTATCCCACTCTCTAGATACCCGTTAGCACGTAAAGGAATATTATTTGGGGGTCCAGCCATGGAGAAGAGTTTAGACACTAGGATAAGATAAGGAACACACCCATTATAAAGAAATCACATTAGGATTCTCTTTTTAAGCTGTTCCTTAAAACACTAGTGCTTAGGAAATCTATTGGAGGCAGAAGCAGTCAAGGGTAGCCTAGGGTTAGGGTTAGGCTTAGGGTTAGCGTCAGGGTACGGCTTAGGGTACGGGTTCGGGGAGGGGTGCGGGTACGGCGTAGGGTATGGGTTAGGGTTAGTGTTAGGGTTAGGGCTCGTTTTACGGTACGGGTTAGGAATAGGGTACGTGTTAGGGTTAGGGTAGGGGTTAGGGTTAGGGTACGCGTTAGGGTTAGGGTAGTTATTAAACCTATCCCACTCTCTAGATACCCCTTAGCACGTAAAGGAATATTATTTGGGGGTCCAGCCATGGAGAAGAGTTTAGACACTGGGATAAGATAAGGAACACACCCATTATAAAGAAATCACATTAGGATTCTCTTTTAAAGCTGTTCCTTAAAACACTAGTGCTTAGGAAATCTATTGGAGGCAGAAGCAGTCAAGGGTAGCCTAGGGTTAGGTTTAGGCTTAGGGTTAGGCTTAGGGTACGGCTTAGGGTACGGGTTCGGGGAGGGGTGCGGGTACGGCGTAGGGTATGGGTTAGGGTTAGGGTTAGGGTTAGTGTTAGGGTTAGGGCTCAGTTTAGGGTACGGGTTAGGATTAGGGTACTTGTTAGGGTTAGGGTAGGGGTTAGGGTTAGGGTACGCGTTAGGGTTAGGGTAGTTATTAAACCTATCCCACTCTCTAGATACCCCTTAGCACGTAAAGGAATATTATTTGGGGGTCCAGCCATGGAGAAGAGTTTAGACACTAGGATAAGATAAGGAACACACCCATTATAAAGAAATCACATTAGGATTCTCTTTTTAAGCTGTTCCTTAAAACACTAGTGCTTAGGAAATCTATTGGAGGCACAAGCAGTCAAGGGTAGCCTAGGGTTAGGGTTAGGCTCAGGGTTAGGCTTAGGTTACGTCGTAGGGTACGGGTTCGGGGAGGGGTTCGGGTACGGTGTAGGGTATGGGTTAGGGTTAGGGTTAGGGTTAGTGTTAGGGTTAGGGCTCGTTTTAGGGTACGGGTTAGGATTAGGGTACGTGTTAGGGTTAGGGTAGGGGTTAGGGTTAGGGTACGCGTTAGGGTTAGGGTATTTATTAAACCTATCCCACTCTCTAGATACCCTTTAGCACGTAAAGGAATATTATTTGGGGGTCCAGCCATGGAGAAGAGATTAGACACTAGGATAAGATAAGGAACACACCCATTATAAAGAAATCACATTAGGATTCTCTTTTTAAGCTGTTCCTTAAAACACTAGTGCTTAGGAAATCTATTGGAGGCAGAAGCAGTCAAGGGTAGCCTAGGGTTAGGGTTAGGCTTAGGGTTAGGCTTAGGGTACGGCTTAGGGTACGGGTTCGGGGAAGGGTGCGGGTACGGCGTAGGGTATGGGTTAGGGTTAGGGTTAGGATTAGTGTTAGGGTTAGGGCTCGGTTTAGGGTACGGGTTAGGATTAGGGTACGTGTTAGGGTTAGGGTAGGGGTTAGGGTTAGGGTACGCATTAGGGTTAGGGTAGTTATTAAACCTATCCCACTCTCTAGATACCCCTTAGCACGTAAAGGAATATTATTTGGGGGTCCAGCCATGGAGAAGAGTTTAGACACTAGTATAAGATAAGGAACACACCCATTATAAAGAAATCACATTAGGATTCTCTTTTTAAGCTGTTCCTTAAAACACTAGTGCTTAGGAAATCTATTGGAGGCAGAAGCATTCAAGGGTAGCCAAGGGTTAGGGTTAGGCTTAGGGTTACGGTTAGGGTATGGCTTAGGGTACGGGTTCGGGGAGGGGTGCGGGTACGGCGTAGGGTATGGGTTAGGGTTAGGGTTAGGGTTAGTGTTAGGGTTAGGTCTCGGTTTAGGGTACGGGTTAGGATTAGGGTACGTGTTAGGGTTAGGGTAGGGGTTAGGGTTAGGGTACGCGTTAGGGTTAGGGTAGATATTAAACCTATCCCACTCTCTAGATACCCCTTAGCACGTAAAGGAATATTATTTGGGGGTCCAGCCATGGAGAAGAGTTTAGACACTAGGATAAGATAAGGAACACACCCATTATAAAGAAATCACATTAGGATTCTCTTTTTAAGCTGTTCCTTAAAACACTAGTGCTTAGGAAATCTATTGGAGGCAGAAGCAGTCAAGGGTAGCCTAGGGTTAGGGTTAGGCTTAGGGTTAGGGTCAGGGTACCGCTTAGGGTACGGGTTCGGGGAGGGGTGCGGGTACGGCGTAGGGTATGGGTTAGGGTTAGGGTTAGGGTTAGTGTTAGGGTTAGGGCTCGGTTTAGGGTACGGGTTGGGAATAGGGTACGTGTTAGGGTTAGGGTATGGATTAGGGTAAGGGTACGCGTTAGGGTTAGGGTAGTTATTAAACCTATCCCACTCTCAAGATACCCCTTAGCACGTAAAGGAATATTATTTGGGGGTCCAGCCATGGAGAAGAGTTTAGACACTAGGATAACATAAGGAACACACCCATTATAAAGAAATCACATTAGGATTCTCTTTTTAAGCTGTTCCTTAAAACACTAGTGCTTAGGAAATCTATTGGAGGCAGAAGCAGTCAAGGGTA
Organism: Balaenoptera borealis; assembly: GCF_965194805.1. Taxonomy (NCBI): domain Eukaryota; kingdom Metazoa; phylum Chordata; class Mammalia; order Artiodactyla; family Balaenopteridae; genus Balaenoptera; species Balaenoptera borealis. The sequence continues at coordinate 702,735 of NW_028123900.1, read as the reverse complement.
GCCTAGGGTTAGGGTTAGGCTTAGGGTTAGGCTTAGGGTACGGCTTAGGGTACGGGTTCGGGGAGGGGTGCGGGTACGGCGTAGGGTATGGGTTAGGGTTAGGGTTAGGGTTAGTGTTAGGGTTAGGGCTCGGTTTAGGGTACGGGTTAGGATTAGGGTACGTGTTAGGGTTAGGGTAGGGGTTAGGGTTAGGGTACGCGTTAGGGTTAGGGTAGTTATTAAACCTATCCCACTCTCTAGATACCCGTTAGCACGTAAAGGAATATTATTTGGGGGTCCAGCCATGGAGAAGAGTTTGGACACTAGGATAAGATAAGGAACACACCCATTATAAAGAAATCACATTAGGATTCTCTTTTTAAGCTGTTCCTTAAAACACTAGTGCTTAGGAAATCTATTGGAGGCAGAAGCAGTCAAGGGTAGCCTAGGGTTAGGGTTAGGCTTAGGGTTAGGCTTAGGGTACGGCTTAGGGTACGGGTTCGGGGAGGGGTGCGGGTACGGCGTAGGGTATGGGTTAGGGTTAGGGTTAAGGTTAGTGTTAGGGTTAGGGCTCGGTTTAGGGTACGGGTTAGGATTAGGGTACGTGTTAGGGTTAGGGTAGGGGTTAGGGTTAGGGTACGCGTTAGGGTTAGGGTAGTTATTAAACCTATCCCACTCTCTAGATACCCCTTAGCACGTAAAGGAATATTATTTGGGGGTCCAGCCATGGAGAAGAGTTTAGACACTGGGATAAGATAAGGAACACACCCATTATAAAGAAATCACATTAGGATTCTCTTTTTAAGCTGTTCCTTAAAACACTAGTGCTTAGGAAATCTATTGGAGGCAGAAGCAGTCAAGGGTAGCCTAGGGTTAGGGTTAGGCTCAGGGTTAGGGTTAGGGTACGGATTAGGGTACGGGTTCGGGGAGGGGTGCGGGTATGGCGTAGGGTATGGGTTAGGGTTAGGGTTAGGGTTAGTGTTAGGGTTAGGGCTCGGTTTAGGGTACGGGTTAGGAATAGGGTACGTGTTAGGGTTAGGGTAGGGGTTAGGGTTAGGGTAAACGTTAGGGTTAGAGTAGTTATTAAACCTATCCCACTCTCTAGATACCCCTTAGCACGTAAAGGAATATTATTTGGGGGTCCAGCCATGGAGAAGAGTTTAGACACTAGGATAAGATAAGGAACACACCCATTATAAAGAAATCACATTAGGATTCTCTTTTTAAGTTGTTCCTTAAAACACTAGTGCTTAGGAAATCTATTGGAGGCAGAAGCAGTCAAGGGTAGCCTAGGGTTAGGGTTAGGCTTAGGTTTAGGGTTAGGGTACGGCTTAGGGTACGGGTTCGGGGAGGGGTGCGGGTACGGCGTAGGGTATGGGTTAGGGTTAGGGTTAGGGTTAGTGTTAGGGTTAGGGCTCGGTTTAGGGTACGGGTTAGGATTAGGGTACGTGTTAGGGTTAGGGTAGGGGTTAGGGATAGGGTACGCGTTAGGGTTAGGGTAGTTATTAAACCTATCCCACTCTCTAGATACCCCTTAGCACGTAAAGGAATATTATTTGGGGGTCCAGCCATGGAGAAGAGTTTAGACACTGGGATAAGATAAGGAACACACCCATTATAAAGAAATCACATTAGGATTCTCTTTTTAAGCTGTTCCTTAAAACACTAGTGCTTAGGAAATCTATTGGAGGCAGAAGCAGTCAAGGGTAGCCTAGGGTTAGGGTTAGGCTCAGGGTTAGGGTTAGGGTACGGATTAGGGTACGGGTTCGGGGAGGGGTGCGGGTATGGCGTAGGGTATGGGTTAGGGTTAGGGTTAGGGTTAGTGTTAGGGTTAGGGCTCGGTTTAGGGTACGGGTTAGGAATAGGGTACGTGTTAGGGTTAGGGTAGGGGTTAGGGTTAGGGTACACGTTAGGGTTAGAGTAGTTATTAAACCTATCCCACTCTCTAGATACCCCTTAGCACGTAAAGGAATATTATTTGGGGGTCCAGCGATGGAGAAGAGTTTAGACACTAGGATAAGATAAGGAACACACCCATTATAAAGAAATCACATTAGGATTCTCTTTTTAAGTTGTTCCTTAAAACACTAGTGCTTAGGAAATCTATTGGAGGCAGAAGCAGTCAAGGGTAGCCTAGGGTTAGGGTTAGGCTTAGGTTTAGGGTTAGGGTACGGCTTAGGGTACGGGTTCGGGGAGGGGTGCGGGTACGGCGTAGGGTATGGGTTAGGGTTAGGGTTAGGGTTAGTGTTAGGGTTAGGGCTCGGTTTAGGGTACGGGTTAGGATTAGGGTACGTGTTAGGGTTAGGGTAGGGGTTAGGGATAGGGTACGCGTTAGGGTTAGGGTAGGGGTTAGGTTTAGGGTACGCGTTAGGGTTAGGGTAGTTATTAAACCTATCCCACTCTCTAGATACCCGTTAGCACGTAAAGGAATATTATTTGGGGGTCCAGCCATGGAGAAGAGTTTGGACACTAGGATAAGATAAGGAACACACCCATTATAAAGAAATCACATTAGGATTCTCTTTTTAAGCTGTTCCTTAAAACACTAGTGCTTAGGAAATCTATTGGAGGCAGAAGCAGTCAAGGGTAGCCTAGGGTTAGGGTTAGGCTTAGGGTTAGGCTTAGGGTACGGCTTAGGGTACGGGTTCGGGGAGGGGTGCGGGTACGGCGTAGGGTATGGGTTAGGGTTAGGGTTAGGGTTAGTGTTAGGGTTAGAGCTCGGTTTAGGGTACGGGTTAGCATTAGGGTACGTGTTAGGGTTAGGGTAGGGGTTAGGGTTAGGGTACGCGTTAGGGTTAGGGTAGTTATTAAACCTATCCCATTCTCTAGATACCCCTTAGCACGTAAAGGAATATTATTTGGGGGTCCAGCCATGGAGAAGAGTTTAGACACTGGGATAAGATAAGGAACACACCCATTATAAAGAAATCACATTAGCATTCTCTTTTTAAGCTGTTCCTTAAAACACTAGTGCTTAGGAAATCTATTGGAGGCAGAAGCAGTCAAGGGTAGCCTAGGGTTAGGGTTAGGCTCAGGGTTAGGGTTAGGGTACGGATTAGGGTACGGGTTCGGGGAGGGGTGCGGGTATGGCGTAGGGTATGGGTTAGGGTTAGGGTTAGGGTTAGTGTTAGGGTTAGGGCTCGGTTTAGGGTACGGGTTAGGAATAGGGTACGTGTTAGGGTTAGGGTAGGGGTTAGGGTTAGGGTACACGTTAGGGTTAGAGTAGTTATTAAACCTATCCCACTCTCTAGATACCCCTTAGCACGTAAAGGAATATTATTTGGGGGTCCAGCCATGGAGAAGAGTTTAGACACTAGGATAAGATAAGGAACACACCCATTATAAAGAAATCACATTAGGATTCTCTTTTTAAGCTGTTCTTTAAAACACTAGTGCTTAGGAAATGTATTGGAGGCAGAAGCAGTCAAGGGTAGCCTAGGGTTAGGGTTAGGCTTAGGGTTAGGCTTAGGATACGGCTTAGGGTACGGGTTCGGGGAGGGGTTCGAGTACGGCGTAGGGTATGGGTTAGGGTTAGGGTTAGGGTTAGTGTTAGGGTTAGGGCTCGGTTTATGGTACGGGTTAGGATTAGGGTACGTGTTAGGGTTAGGGTAGGGGTTAGGGTTAGGGTACGCGTTAGGGTTAGGGTAGTTATTAAACCTATCCCACTCTCTAGATACCCCTTAGCACGTAAAGGAATATTATTTGGGGGTCCAGCCATGGAGAAGAGTTTAGACACTAGGATAAGATAAGGAACACACCCATTATAAAGAAATCACATTAGGATTCTCTTTTTAAGCTGTTCCTTAAAACACTAGTGCTTAGGAAATCTATTGGAGGCAGAAGCAGTCAAGGGTAGCCTAGGGTTAGGGTTAGGCTTAGGTTTAGGGTTAGGGTACGGCTTAGGGTACGGTTTCGGGGAGGGGTGCGGGTACGGCGTAGGGTATGGGTTAGGGTTAGGGTTAGGGTTAGTGTTAGGGTTAGGGCTCGGTTTAGGGTATGGGTTAGGAATAGGGTACGTGTTAGGGTTAGGGTAGGGGTTAGGGTTAGGGTACGCGTTAGGGTTAGGGTAGTTATTAAACCTATCCCACTCTCTAGATACCCCTTAGCACGTAAAGGAATATTATTTGGGGGTCCAGCCATGGAGAAGAGTTTAGACACTAGGATAAGAAAAGGAACACACCCATTATAAAGAAATCACATTAGGATTCTCTTTTTAAGCTGTTCCTTAAAACACTAGTGCTTAGGAAATCTATTGGAGGCAGAAGCAGTCAAGGGTAGCCTAGGGTTAGGGTTAGGCTTAGGGTTAGGCTTAGGGTACGGCTTAGGGTACGGGTTCATGGAGGGGTGCGGGTACGGCGTAGGGCATGGGTTAGGGTTAGGGTTAGGGTTAGTGTTAGGGTTAGGGCTCGGTTTAGGGTACGGGTTAGGAATAGGGTACGTGTTAGGGTTAGGATAGGGGTTAGGGTTAGGGTACGCGTTAGGGTTAGAGTAGTTATTAAACCTATCCCACTCTCTAGACACCCCTTAGCACGTAAAGGAATATTATTTGGGGGTTCAGCCATGGAGAAGAGTTTACACACTGGGATAAGATAAGGAACACACCCATTATAAAGAAATCACATTAGGATTCTCTTTTTAAGCTGTTCCTTAAAACACTAGTGCTTAGGAAATCTATTGGAGGCAGAAGCAGTCAAGGGTAGCCTAGGGTTAGGGTTAGGCTCAGGGTTAGGCTTAGGGTACGGCCTAGGGTACGGGTTCGGGGAGGGGTTCGGTTATGGCGTAGGGTATGGGTTAGGGTTAGGGTTAGGGTTAGTGTTAGGGTTAGGGCTCGGTTTAGGGTACGGGTTAGGATTAGGGTACGTGTTAGGGTTTGGGTAGTGGTTAGGGATAGGGTACGCGTTAGGGTTAGGGTAGGGGTTAGGGTTAGGGTACGCGTTAGGTTTAGGGTAGTTATTAAACCTATCCCACTCTCTAGATACCCCTTAGCACGTAAAGGAATATTATTTGGGGGTCCAGCCATGGAGAAGAGTTTAGACACTAGGATAAGATAAGGAACACACCCATTATAAAGAAATCACATTAGGATTCTCTTTTTAAGCTGTTCCTTATAACACTAGTGCTTAGGAAATCTATTGGAGGCAGAAGCAGTCAAGGGTAGCCTAGGGTTAGGGTTAGGCTTAGGGTTAGGGTTAGGGTACGGCTTAGGGTACGGGTTCGGGGAGGGGTGCGGGTACGGTGTAGGGTATGGGTTAGGGTTAGGGTTAGGGTTAGTGTTAGGGTTAGGGCTCGGTTTAGGGTATGGTTAGGAATAGGGTACGTGTTAGGGTTAGGGTAGGGGTTAGGGTACGCGTTAGGGTTAGGGTAGTTATTAAACCTATCCCACTCTCTAGATACCCCTTAGCACGTAAAGGAATATTATTTGGGGGTCCAGCCATGGAGAAGAGTTTAGACAGTAGGATAAGATAAGGAACACACCCATTATAAAGAAATCACACAAGGATTCTCTTTTTAAGCTGTTCCTTAAAACACTAGTGCTTAGGAAATCTATTGGAAGCAGAAGCAGTCAAGGGTAGCCTAGGGTTAGGGTCAGGCTTAGGGTTAGGCTTAGGGGACGGCTTAGGGTACGGGTTTGGGGTAGGGGTTCGGGTACGGCGTAGGGTATGGGTTAGGGTTAGGGTTAGGGTTAGTGTTAGGGTTAGGGCTCGGTTTAGGGTACGGCTTAGGATTAGGGTACGTGTTAGGGTTAGGGTAGGGGTTAGGGTTAGGGTACACGTTAGGGTTAGGGTAGTTATTAAACCTATCCCACTCTCTAGATACCCCTTAGCACGTAAAGGAATATTATTTGGGGGTCCAGCCATGGAGAAGAGTTTAGACACTAGGATAAGATAAGGAACACACCCATTATAAAGAAATCACATTAGGATTCTCTTTTTAAGCTGTTCCTTAAAACACTAGTGCTTAGGAAATCTATTGGAGGCAGAAGCAGTCAAGGGTAGCCTAGGGTTAGGGTTAGGCTTAGGGTTAGGCTTAGGGTACGGCTTAGGGTACGGGTTCGGGGAGGGGTGCGGGTACGGCGTAGGGTATGGGTTAGGGTTAGGGTTAGGGTTAGTGTTAGGGTTAGAGCTCGGTTTAGGGTACGGGTTAGCATTAGGGTACGTGTTAGGGTTAGGGTAGGGGTTAGGGTTAGGGTACGCGTTAGGGTTAGGGTAGTTATTAAACCTATCCCATTCTCTAGATACCCCTTAGCACGTAAAGGAATATTATTTGGGGGTCCAGCCATGGAGAAGAGTTTAGACACTGGGATAAGATAAGGAACACACCCATTATAAAGAAATCACATTAGCATTCTCTTTTTAAGCTGTTCCTTAAAACACTAGTGCTTAGGAAATCTATTGGAGGCAGAAGCAGTCAAGGGTAGCCTAGGGTTAGGGTTAGGCTCAGGGTTAGGGTTAGGGTACGGATTAGGGTACGGGTTCGGGGAGGGGTGCGGGTATGGCGTAGGGTATGGGTTAGGGTTAGGGTTAGGGTTAGTGTTAGGGTTAGGGCTCGGTTTAGGGTACGGGTTAGGAATAGGGTACGTGTTAGGGTTAGGGTAGGGGTTAGGGTTAGGGTACACGTTAGGGTTAGAGTAGTTATTAAACCTATCCCACTCTCTAGATACCCCTTAGCACGTAAAGGAATATTATTTGGGGGTCCAGCCATGGAGAAGAGTTTAGACACTAGGATAAGATAAGGAACACACCCATTATAAAGAAATCACATTAGGATTCTCTTTTTAAGCTGTTCTTTAAAACACTAGTGCTTAGGAAATGTATTGGAGGCAGAAGCAGTCAAGGGTAGCCTAGGGTTAGGGTTAGGCTTAGGGTTAGGCTTAGGATACGGCTTAGGGTACGGGTTCGGGGAGGGGTTCGAGTACGGCGTAGGGTATGGGTTAGGGTTAGGGTTAGGGTTAGTGTTAGGGTTAGGGCTCGGTTTATGGTACGGGTTAGGATTAGGGTACGTGTTAGGGTTAGGGTAGGGGTTAGGGTTAGGGTACGCGTTAGGGTTAGGGTAGTTATTAAACCTATCCCACTCTCTAGATACCCCTTAGCACGTAAAGGAATATTATTTGGGGGTCCAGCCATGGAGAAGAGTTTAGACACTAGGATAAGATAAGGAACACACCCATTATAAAGAAATCACATTAGGATTCTCTTTTTAAGCTGTTCCTTAAAACACTAGTGCTTAGGAAATCTATTGGAGGCAGAAGCAGTCAAGGGTAGCCTAGGGTTAGGGTTAGGCTTAGGTTTAGGGTTAGGGTACGGCTTAGGGTACGGTTTCGGGGAGGGGTGCGGGTACGGCGTAGGGTATGGGTTCGGGTTAGGGTTAGGGTTAGTGTTAGGGTTAGGGCTCGGTTTAGGGTATGGGTTAGGAATAGGGTACGTGTTAGGGTTAGGGTAGGGGTTAGGGTTAGGGTACGCGTTAGGGTTAGGGTAGTTATTAAACCTATCCCACTCTCTAGATACCCCTTAGCACGTAAAGGAATATTATTTGGGGGTCCAGCCATGGAGAAGAGTTTAGACACTAGGATAAGAAAAGGAACACACCCATTATAAAGAAATCACATTAGGATTCTCTTTTTAAGCTGTTCCTTAAAACACTAGTGCTTAGGAAATCTATTGGAGGCAGAAGCAGTCAAGGGTAGCCTAGGGTTAGGGTTAGGCTTAGGGTTAGGCTTAGGGTACGGCTTAGGGTACGGGTTCATGGAGGGGTGCGGGTACGGCGTAGGGCATGGGTTAGGGTTAGGGTTAGGGTTAGTGTTAGGGTTAGGGCTCGGTTTAGGGTACGGGTTAGGAATAGGGTACGTGTTAGGGTTAGGATAGGGGTTAGGGTTAGGGTACGCGTTAGGGTTAGAGTAGTTATTAAACCTATCCCACTCTCTAGACACCCCTTAGCACGTAAAGGAATATTATTTGGGGGTTCAGCCATGGAGAAGAGTTTACACACTGGGATAAGATAAGGAACACACCCATTATAAAGAAATCACATTAGGATTCTCTTTTTAAGCTGTTCCTTAAAACACTAGTGCTTAGGAAATCTATTGGAGGCAGAAGCAGTCAAGGGTAGCCTAGGGTTAGGGTTAGGCTCAGGGTTAGGCTTAGGGTACGGCCTAGGGTACGGGTTCGGGGAGGGGTTCGGTTATGGCGTAGGGTATGGGTTAGGGTTAGGGTTAGGGTTAGTGTTAGGGTTAGGGCTCGGTTTAGGGTACGGGTTAGGATTAGGGTACGTGTTAGGGTTTGGGTAGTGGTTAGGGATAGGGTACGCGTTAGGGTTAGGGTAGGGGTTAGGGTTAGGGTACGCGTTAGGTTTAGGGTAGTTATTAAACCTATCCCACTCTCTAGATACCCCTTAGCACGTAAAGGAATATTATTTGGGGGTCCAGCCATGGAGAAGAGTTTAGACACTAGGATAAGATAAGGAACACACCCATTATAAAGAAATCACATTAGGATTCTCTTTTTAAGCTGTTCCTTATAACACTAGTGCTTAGGAAATCTATTGGAGGCAGAAGCAGTCAAGGGTAGCCTAGGGTTAGGGTTAGGCTTAGGGTTAGGGTTAGGGTACGGCTTAGGGTACGGGTTCGGGGAGGGGTGCGGGTACGGTGTAGGGTATGGGTTAGGGTTAGGGTTAGGGTTAGTGTTAGGGTTAGGGCTCGGTTTAGGGTATGGTTAGGAATAGGGTACGTGTTAGGGTTAGGGTAGGGGTTAGGGTACGCGTTAGGGTTAGGGTAGTTATTAAACCTATCCCACTCTCTAGATACCCCTTAGCACGTAAAGGAATATTATTTGGGGGTCCAGCCATGGAGAAGAGTTTAGACAGTAGGATAAGATAAGGAACACACCCATTATAAAGAAATCACACAAGGATTCTCTTTTTAAGCTGTTCCTTAAAACACTAGTGCTTAGGAAATCTATTGGAAGCAGAAGCAGTCAAGGGTAGCCTAGGGTTAGGGTCAGGCTTAGGGTTAGGCTTAGGGGACGGCTTAGGGTACGGGTTTGGGGTAGGGGTTCGGGTACGGCGTAGGGTATGGGTTAGGGTTAGGGTTAGGGTTAGTGTTAGGGTTAGGGCTCGGTTTAGGGTACGGCTTAGGATTAGGGTACGTGTTAGGGTTAGGGTAGGGGTTAGGGTTAGGGTACACGTTAGGGTTAGGGTAGTTATTAAACCTATCCCACTCTCTAGATACCCCTTAGCACGTAAAGGAATATTATTTGGGGGTCCAGCCATGGAGAAGAGTTTAGACACTAGGATAAGATAAGGAACACACCCATTATAAAGAAATCACATTAGGATTCTCTTTTTAAGCTGTTCCTTAAAACACTAGTGCTTAGGAAATCTATTGGAGGCAGAAGCAGTCAAGGGTAGCCTAGGGTTAGGGTTAGGCTTAGGGTTAGGCTTAGGGTACGACTTAGGGTACGGGTTCGGGGAGGGGTTCGGGTACGGCGTAGGGTATGGGTTAGGGTTAGGGTTAGGGTTAGTATTAGGGTTAGGGCTCGTTTTACGGTACGGGTTAGGAATAGGGTACGTGTTAGGGTTAGGGTAGGGGTTAGGGTTAGGGTACGCGTTAGGGTTAGGGTAGTTATTAAACCTATCCCACTCTCTAGATACCCCTTAGCACGTAAAGGAATATTATTTGGGGGTCCAGCCATGGAGAAGAGTTTAGACACTGGGATAAGATAAGGAACACACCCATTATAAAGAAATCACATTAGGATTCTCTTTTAAAGCTGTTCCTTAAAACACTAGTGCTTAGGAAATCTATTGGAGGCAGAAGCAGTCAAGGGTAGCCTAGGGTTAGGTTTAGGCTTAGGGTTAGGCTTAGGGTACGGCTTAGGGTACGGGTTCGGGGAGGGGTGCGGGTACGGCGTAGGGTATGGGTTAGGGTTAGGGTTAGGGTTAGTGTTAGGGTTAGGGCTCAGTTTAGGGTACGGGTTAGGATTAGGGTACTTGTTAGGGTTAGGGTAGGGGTTAGGGTTAGGGTACGCGTTAGGGTTAGGGTAGTTATTAAACCTATCCCACTCTCTAGATACCCCTTAGCACGTAAAGGAATATTATTTGGGGGTCCAGCCATGGAGAAGAGTTTAGACACTAGGATAAGATAAGGAACACACCCATTATAAAGAAATCACATTAGGATTCTCTTTTTAAGCTGTTCCTTAAAACACTAGTGCTTAGGAAATCTATTGGAGGCACAAGCAGTCAAGGGTAGCCTAGGGTTAGGGTTAGGCTCAGGGTTAGGCTTAGGTTACGGCGTAGGGTACGGGTTCGGGGAGGGGTTCGGGTACGGTGTAGGGTATGGGTTAGGGTTAGGGTTAGGGTTAGTGTTAGGGTTAGGGCTCGTTTTAGGGTACGGGTTAGGATTAGGGTACGTGTTAGGGTTAGGGTAGGGGTTAGGGTTAGGGTACGCGTTAGGGTTAGGGTATTTATTAAACCTATCCCACTCTCTAGATACCCTTTAGCACGTAAAGGAATATTATTTGGGGGTCCAGCCATGGAGAAGAGATTAGACACTAGGATAAGATAAGGAACACACCCATTATAAAGAAATCACATTAGGATTCTCTTTTTAAGCTGTTCCTTAAAACACTAGTGCTTAGGAAATCTATTGGAGGCAGAAGCAGTCAAGGGTAGCCTAGGGTTAGGGTTAGGCTTAGGGTTAGGCTTAGGGTACGGCTTAGGGTACGGGTTCGGGGAAGGGTGCGGGTACGGCGTAGGGTATGGGTTAGGGTTAGGGTTAGGATTAGTGTTAGGGTTAGGGCTCGGTTTAGGGTACGGGTTAGGATTAGGGTACGTGTTAGGGTTAGGGTAGGGGTTAGGGTTAGGGTACGCATTAGGGTTAGGGTAGTTATTAAACCTATCCCACTCTCTAGATACCCCTTAGCACGTAAAGGAATATTATTTGGGGGTCCAGCCATGGAGAAGAGTTTAGACACTAGTATAAGATAAGGAACACACCCATTATAAAGAAATCACATTAGGATTCTCTTTTTAAGCTGTTCCTTAAAACACTAGTGCTTAGGAAATCTATTGGAGGCAGAAGCAGTCAAGGGTAGCCTAGGGTTAGGGTTAGGCTTAGGGTTACGGTTAGGGTATGGCTTAGGGTACGGGTTCGGGGAGGGGTGCGGGTACGGCGTAGGGTATGGGTTAGGGTTAGGGTTAGGGTTAGTGTTAGGGTTAGGTCTCGGTTTAGGGTACGGGTTAGGATTAGGGTACGTGTTAGGGTTAGGGTAGGGGTTAGGGTTAGGGTACGCGTTAGGGTTAGGGTAGATATTAAACCTATCCCACTCTCTAGATACCCCTTAGCACGTAAAGGAATATTATTTGGGGGTCCAGCCATGGAGAAGAGTTTAGACACTAGGATAAGATAAGGAACACACCCATTATAAAGAAATCACATTAGGATTCTCTTTTTAAGCTGTTCCTTAAAACACTAGTGCTTAGGAAATCTATTGGAGGCAGAAGCAGTCAAGGGTAGCCTAGGGTTAGGGTTAGGCTTAGGGTTAGGGTCAGGGTACCGCTTAGGGTACGGGTTCGGGGAGGGGTGCGGGTACGGCGTAGGGTATGGGTTAGGGTTAGGGTTAGGGTTAGTGTTAGGGTTAGGGCTCGGTTTAGGGTACGGGTTGGGAATAGGGTACGTGTTAGGGTTAGGGTAGGGGTTAGGGTTAGGGTACGCGTTAGGGTTAGGGTAGTTATTAAACCTATCCCACTCTCTAGATACCCCTTAGCACGTAAAGGAATATTATTTGGGGGTCCAGCCATGGAGAAGAGTTTAGAAACTAGGATAAGATAAGGAACACACCCATTATAAAGAAATCACATTAGGATTCTCTTTTTAAGCTGTTCCTTAAAACACTAGTGGTTAGGAAATCTATTGGAGGCAGAAGCAGTCAAGGGTACCCTAGGGTTAGGGTTAGGCTTAGGGTTAGGCTTAGGGTACGGCTTAGGGTATGGGTTCGGGGAGGGGTGCGGGTACGGCGTAGGGTATGGGTTGGGGTTAGGGTTAGGGTTAGTGTTAGGGTTAGGGCTCGGTTTAGGGTACGGCTTAGGATTAGGGTACGTGTTTGGGTTAGGGTATGGATTAGGGTAAGGGTACGCGTTAGGGTTAGGGTAGTTATTAAACCTATCCCACTCTCAAGATACCCCTTAGCACGTAAAGGAATATTATTTGGGGGTCCAGCCATGGAGAAGAGTTTAGACACTAGGATAACATAAGGAACACACCCATTATAAAGAAATCACATTAGGATTCTCTTTTTAAGCTGTTCCTTAAAACACTAGTGCTTAGGAAATCTATTGGAGGCAGAAGCAGTCAAGGGTAGCCTAGGGTTAGGGTTAGGCTTAGGGTTAGGCTTAGGGTACGGCTTAGGGTACGGGTTCGGGGAGGGGTGCGGGTACGGCGTAGGGTATGGGTTAGGGTTAGGGTTAGGGTTAGTGTTAGGGTTAGGGCTCGGTTTAGGGTACGGGTTAGGATTAGGGTACGTGTTAGGGTTAGGGTAGGGGTTAGGGTTAGGGTACGCGTTAGGGTTAGGGTAGTTATTAAACCTATCCCACTCTCTAGATACCCGTTAGCACGTAAAGGAATATTATTTGGGGGTCCAGCCATGGAGAAGAATTTAGACACTAGGATAAGATAAGGAACACACCCATTATAAAGAAATCACATTAGGATTCTCTTTTTAAGCTGTTCCTTAAAACACTAGTGCTTAGGAAATCTATTGGAGGCAGAAGCAGTCAAGGGTAGCCTAGGGTTAGGGTTAGGCTTAGGGTTAGGGTTAGGGTACGGCTTAGGGTACGGGTTCAGGGAGGGGTTCGGGTACGGCGTAGTGTATGGGTTAGGGTTAGGGTTAGGGTTAGTATTAGGGTAAGGGCTCGGTTTAGGGTACGGGTTAGGATTAGGGTACGTGTTAGGGTTAGGGTAGGGGTTAGGGTTAGGGTACGCGTTAGGGTTAGCGTAGTTATTAAACCTATCTCAGTCTCTAGATACCCCTTAGCACGTAAAGGAATACTATTTGGGGGTCCAGGCATGGAGAAGAGTTTAGACACTAGGATAAGATAAGGAACACACCCATTATTAAGAAATCACATTAGGATTCACTTTTTAAGCTGTTCCTTAAAACACTAGTGCTTAGGAAGTGTATTGGAGGCAGAAGCAGTCAAGGGTAGCCTAGGGTTAGGGTTAGGCTTAGGGTTAGGCTTAGGGTACGGCTTAGGGTACGGTTTCGGGGAGGGGTTCAGGTACGGCGTAGGGTATGGGTTAGGGTTAGGGTTAGGGTTAGTGTTAGGGTTAGGGCTCGGTTTAGGGTACGGCTTAGGATTAGGGTACGCGTTAGGGTTAGGGTAGGGGTTAGGGTTAGGGTACGCGTTAGGGTTAGGGTAGTTATTAAACCTATCCCACTCTCTAGATACCCCTTAGCACGTAAAGGAATATTATTTGGGGGTCCAGCCATGGAGAAGAGTTTAGACACTAGGATAAGATAAGGAACACACCCATTATAAAGAAATCACACAAGGATTCTCTTTTTAAGCTGTTCCTTAAAACACTAGTTCTTAGGAAATCTATTGGAAGCAGAAGCAGTCAAGGGTAGCCTAGGGTTAGGCTCAGGCTTAGGGTTAGGCTTAGGGGACGGCTTAGGGTACGGGTTTGGGGTAGGGGTTCGGGTACGGCGTAGGGTATGGGTTAGGGTTAGGGTTAGGGTTAGGGTTAGGGCTCGGTTTAGGGTACGGCTTAGGATTAGGGTACGTGTTAGGGTTAGGGTAGGGGTTAGGGTTAGGGTACACTTTAGGGTTAGGGTAGTTATTAAACCTATCCCACTCTCTAGATACCCCTTAGCACATAAAGGAATATTATTTGGGGGTCCAGCCATGGAGAAGAGTTTAGACACTAGGATAAGATAAGGAAGACACCCAGTATTAAGAAATCACATTAGGATTCTCTTTTTAAGCTGTTCCTTAAAACACTAGTGCTTAGGAAATCTATTGGAGGCAGAAGCAGTCAAGGGTAGCCTAGGGTTAGGGTTAGGCTTAGGGTTAGGCTTAGGGTACGGCTTAGGGTACGGGTTTATGGAGGGGTGCGGGTACGGCGTAGGGCATGGGTTAGGGTTAGGGTTAGGGTTAGTGTTAGGGTTAGGGCTCGGTTTAGGGTACGGGTTAGGAATAGGGTACGTGTTAGGGTTAGGATAGGGGTTAGGGTTAGGGTACGCGTTAGGGTTAGAGTAGTTATTAAACCTATCCCACTCTCTAGACACCCCTTAGCACGTAAAGGAATATTATTTGGGGGTTCAGCCATGGAGAAGAGTTTACACACTGGGATAAGATAAGGAACACACCCATTATAAAGAAATCACATTAGGATTCTCTTTTTAAGCTGTTCCTTAAAACACTAGTGCTTAGGAAATCTATTGGAGGCAGAAGCAGTCAAGGGTAGCCTAGGGTTAGGGTTAGGCTCAGGGTTAGGCTTAGGGTACGGCCTAGGGTACGGGTTCGGGGAGGGGTTCGGTTATGGCGTAGGGTATGGGTTAGGGTTAGGGTTAGGGTTAGTGTTAGGGTTAGGGCTCGGTTTAGGGTACGGGTTAGGATTAGGGTACGTGTTAGGGTTTGGGTAGTGGTTAGGGATAGGGTACGCGTTAGGGTTAGGGTAGGTGTTAGGGTTAGGGTACGCGTTAGGTTTAGGGTAGTTATTAAACCTATCCCACTCTCTAGATACCCCTTAGCACGTAAAGGAATATTATTTGGGGGTCCAGCCATGGAGAAGAGTTTAGACACTAGGATAAGATAAGGAACACACCCATTATAAAGAAATCACATTAGGATTCTCTTTTTAAGCTGTTCCTTATAACACTAGTGCTTAGGAAATCTATTGGAGGCAGAAGCAGTCAAGGGTAGCCTAGGGTTAGGGTTAGGCTTAGGGTTAGGGTTAGGGTACGGCTTAGGGTACGGGTTCGGGGAGGGGTGCGGGTACGGTGTAGGGTATGGGTTAGGGTTAGGGTTAGGGTTAGTGTTAGGGTTAGGGCTCGGTTTAGGGTATGGTTAGGAATAGGGTACGTGTTAGGGTTAGGGTAGGGGTTAGGGTACGCGTTAGGGTTAGGGTAGTTATTAAACCTATCCCACTCTCTAGATACCCCTTAGCACGTAAAGGAATATTATTTGGGGGTCCAGCCATGGAGAAGAGTTTAGACAGTAGGATAAGATAAGGAACACACCCATTATAAAGAAATCACACAAGGATTCTCTTTTTAAGCTGTTCCTTAAAACACTAGTGCTTAGGAAATCTATTGGAAGCAGAAGCAGTCAAGGGTAGCCTAGGGTTAGGGTCAGGCTTAGGGTTAGGCTTAGGGGACGGCTTAGGGTACGGGTTTGGGGTAGGGGTTCGGGTACGGCGTAGGGTATGGGTTAGGGTTAGGGTTAGGGTTAGTGTTAGGGTTAGGGCTCGGTTTAGGGTACGGCTTAGGATTAGGGTACGTGTTAGGGTTAGGGTAGGGGTTAGGGTTAGGGTACACGTTAGGGTTAGGGTAGTTATTAAACCTATCCCACTCTCTAGATACCCCTTAGCACGTAAAGGAATATTATTTGGGGGTCCAGCCATGGAGAAGAGTTTAGACACTAGGATAAGATAAGGAACACACCCATTATAAAGAAATCACATTAGGATTCTCTTTTTAAGCTGTTCCTTAAAACACTAGTGCTTAGGAAATCTATTGGAGGCAGAAGCAGTCAAGGGTAGCCTAGGGTTAGGGTTAGGCTTAGGGTTAGGCTTAGGGTACGGCTTAGGGTACGGGTTCGGGGAGGGGTTCGGGTACGGCGTAGGGTATGGGTTAGGGTTAGGGTTAGGGTTAGTATTAGGGTTAGGGCTCGGTTTAGGGTACGGGTTAGGATTAGGGTACGTGTCAGGGTTATGGTAGGGGTTAGGGTTAGGGTACGCGTTAGTGTTAGGGTAGTTATTAAACCTATCCCACTCTCTAGATACCCGTTAGCACGTAAAGGAATATTATTTGGGGGTCCAGCCATGGAGAAGAGTTTAGACACTAGGATAAGATAAGGAACACACCCATTATAAAGAAATCACATTAGGATTCTCTTTTTAAGCTGTTCCTTAAAACACTAGTGCTTAGGAAATCTATTGGAGGCAGAAGCAGTCAAGGGTAGCCTAGGGTTAGGGTTAGGCTTAGGGTTAGCGTCAGGGTACGGCTTAGGGTACGGGTTCGGGGAGGGGTGCGGGTACGGCGTAGGGTATGGGTTAGGGTTAGTGTTAGGGTTAGGGCTCGTTTTACGGTACGGGTTAGGAATAGGGTACGTGTTAGGGTTAGGGTAGGGGTTAGGGTTAGGGTACGCGTTAGGGTTAGGGTAGTTATTAAACCTATCCCACTCTCTAGATACCCCTTAGCACGTAAAGGAATATTATTTGGGGGTCCAGCCATGGAGAAGAGTTTAGACACTGGGATAAGATAAGGAACACACCCATTATAAAGAAATCACATTAGGATTCTCTTTTAAAGCTGTTCCTTAAAACACTAGTGCTTAGGAAATCTATTGGAGGCAGAAGCAGTCAAGGGTAGCCTAGGGTTAGGTTTAGGCTTAGGGTTAGGCTTAGGGTACGGCTTAGGGTACGGGTTCGGGGAGGGGTGCGGGTACGGCGTAGGGTATGGGTTAGGGTTAGGGTTAGGGTTAGTGTTAGGGTTAGGGCTCAGTTTAGGGTACGGGTTAGGATTAGGGTACTTGTTAGGGTTAGGGTAGGGGTTAGGGTTAGGGTACGCGTTAGGGTTAGGGTAGTTATTAAACCTATCCCACTCTCTAGATACCCCTTAGCACGTAAAGGAATATTATTTGGGGGTCCAGCCATGGAGAAGAGTTTAGACACTAGGATAAGATAAGGAACACACCCATTATAAAGAAATCACATTAGGATTCTCTTTTTAAGCTGTTCCTTAAAACACTAGTGCTTAGGAAATCTATTGGAGGCACAAGCAGTCAAGGGTAGCCTAGGGTTAGGGTTAGGCTCAGGGTTAGGCTTAGGTTACGGCGTAGGGTACGGGTTCGGGGAGGGGTTCGGGTACGGTGTAGGGTATGGGTTAGGGTTAGGGTTAGGGTTAGTGTTAGGGTTAGGGCTCGTTTTAGGGTACGGGTTAGGATTAGGGTACGTGTTAGGGTTAGGGTAGGGGTTAGGGTTAGGGTACGCGTTAGGGTTAGGGTATTTATTAAACCTATCCCACTCTCTAGATACCCTTTAGCACGTAAAGGAATATTATTTGGGGGTCCAGCCATGGAGAAGAGATTAGACACTAGGATAAGATAAGGAACACACCCATTATAAAGAAATCACATTAGGATTCTCTTTTTAAGCTGTTCCTTAAAACACTAGTGCTTAGGAAATCTATTGGAGGCAGAAGCAGTCAAGGGTAGCCTAGGGTTAGGGTTAGGCTTAGGGTTAGGCTTAGGGTACGGCTTAGGGTACGGGTTCGGGGAAGGGTGCGGGTACGGCGTAGGGTATGGGTTAGGGTTAGGGTTAGGATTAGTGTTAGGGTTAGGGCTCGGTTTAGGGTACGGGTTAGGATTAGGGTACGTGTTAGGGTTAGGGTAGGGGTTAGGGTTAGGGTACGCATTAGGGTTAGGGTAGTTATTAAACCTATCCCACTCTCTAGATACCCCTTAGCACGTAAAGGAATATTATTTGGGGGTCCAGCCATGGAGAAGAGTTTAGACACTAGTATAAGATAAGGAACACACCCATTATAAAGAAATCACATTAGGATTCTCTTTTTAAGCTGTTCCTTAAAACACTAGTGCTTAGGAAATCTATTGGAGGCAGAAGCATTCAAGGGTAGCCAAGGGTTAGGGTTAGGCTTAGGGTTACGGTTAGGGTATGGCTTAGGGTACGGGTTCGGGGAGGGGTGCGGGTACGGCGTAGGGTATGGGTTAGGGTTAGGGTTAGGGTTAGTGTTAGGGTTAGGTCTCGGTTTAGGGTACGGGTTAGGATTAGGGTACGTGTTAGGGTTAGGGTAGGGGTTAGGGTTAGGGTACGCGTTAGGGTTAGGGTAGATATTAAACCTATCCCACTCTCTAGATACCCCTTAGCACGTAAAGGAATATTATTTGGGGGTCCAGCCATGGAGAAGAGTTTAGACACTAGGATAAGATAAGGAACACACCCATTATAAAGAAATCACATTAGGATTCTCTTTTTAAGCTGTTCCTTAAAACACTAGTGCTTAGGAAATCTATTGGAGGCAGAAGCAGTCAAGGGTAGCCTAGGGTTAGGGTTAGGCTTAGGGTTAGGGTCAGGGTACCGCTTAGGGTACGGGTTCGGGGAGGGGTGCGGGTACGGCGTAGGGTATGGGTTAGGGTTAGGGTTAGGGTTAGTGTTAGGGTTAGGGCTCGGTTTAGGGTACGGGTTGGGAATAGGGTACGTGTTAGGGTTAGGGTATGGATTAGGGTAAGGGTACGCGTTAGGGTTAGGGTAGTTATTAAACCTATCCCACTCTCAAGATACCCCTTAGCACGTAAAGGAATATTATTTGGGGGTCCAGCCATGGAGAAGAGTTTAGACACTAGGATAACATAAGGAACACACCCATTATAAAGAAATCACATTAGGATTCTCTTTTTAAGCTGTTCCTTAAAACACTAGTGCTTAGGAAATCTATTGGAGGCAGAAGCAGTCAAGGGTAGCCTAGGGTTAGGGTTAGGCTTAGGGTTAGGCTTAGGGTACGGCTTAGGGTACGGGTTCGGGGAGGGGTGCGGGTACGGCGTAGGGTATGGGTTAGGGTTAGGGTTAGGGTTAGTGTTAGGGTTAGGGCTCGGTTTAGGGTACGGGTTAGGATTAGGGTACGTGTTAGGGTTAGGGTAGGGGTTAGGGTTAGGGTACGCGTTAGGGTTAGGGTAGTTATTAAACCTATCCCACTCTCTAGATACCCGTTAGCACGTAAAGGAATATTATTTGGGGGTCCAGCCATGGAGAAGAGTTTGGACACTAGGATAAGATAAGGAACACACCCATTATAAAGAAATCACATTAGGATTCTCTTTTTAAGCTGTTCCTTAAAACACTAGTGCTTAGGAAATCTATTGGAGGCAGAAGCAGTCAAGGGTAGCCTAGGGTTAGGGTTAGGCTTAGGGTTAGGCTTAGGGTACGGATTAGGGTACGGGTTCGGGGAGGGGTGCGGGTACGGCGTAGGGTATGGGTTAGGGTTAGGGTTAAGGTTAGTGTTAGGGTTAGGGCTCGGTTTAGGGTACGGGTTAGGATTAGGGTACGTGTTAGGGTTAGGGTAGGGGTTAGGGTTAGGGTACGCGTTAGGGTTAGGGTAGTTATTAAACCTATCCCACTCTCTAGATACCCCTTAGCACGTAAAGGAATATTATTTGGGGGTCCAGCCATGGAGAAGAGTTTAGACACTGGGATAAGATAAGGAACACACCCATTATAAAGAAATCACATTAGGATTCTCTTTTTAAGCTGTTCCTTAAAACACTAGTGCTTAGGAAATCTATTGGAGGCAGAAGCAGTCAAGGGTAGCCTAGGGTTAGGGTTAGGCTCAGGGTTAGGGTTAGGGTACGGATTAGGGTACGGGTTCGGGGAGGGGTGCGGGTATGGCGTAGGGTATGGGTTAGGGTTAGGGTTAGGGTTAGTGTTAGGGTTAGGGCTCGGTTTAGGGTACGGGTTAGGAATAGGGTACGTGTTAGGGTTAGGGTAGGGGTTAGGGTTAGGGTAAACGTTAGGGTTAGAGTAGTTATTAAACCTATCCCACTCTCTAGATACCCCTTAGCACGTAAAGGAATATTATTTGGGGGTCCAGCCATGGAGAAGAGTTTAGACACTAGGATAAGATAAGGAACACACCCATTATAAAGAAATCACATTAGGATTCTCTTTTTAAGTTGTTCCTTAAAACACTAGTGCTTAGGAAATCTATTGGAGGCAGAAGCAGTCAAGGGTAGCCTAGGGTTAGGGTTAGGCTTAGGTTTAGGGTTAGGGTACGGCTTAGGGTACGGGTTCGGGGAGGGGTGCGGGTACGGCGTAGGGTATGGGTTAGGGTTAGGGTTAGGGTTAGTGTTAGGGTTAGGGCTCGGTTTAGGGTACGGGTTAGGATTAGGGTACGTGTTAGGGTTAGGGTAGGGGTTAGGGATAGGGTACGCGTTAGGGTTAGGGTAGTTATTAAACCTATCCCACTCTCTAGATACCCCTTAGCACGTAAAGGAATATTATTTGGGGGTCCAGCCATGGAGAAGAGTTTAGACACTGGGATAAGATAAGGAACACACCCATTATAAAGAAATCACATTAGGATTCTCTTTTTAAGCTGTTCCTTAAAACACTAGTGCTTAGGAAATCTATTGGAGGCAGAAGCAGTCAAGGGTAGCCTAGGGTTAGGGTTAGGCTCAGGGTTAGGGTTAGGGTACGGATTAGGGTACGGGTTCGGGGAGGGGTGCGGGTATGGCGTAGGGTATGGGTTAGGGTTAGGGTTAGGGTTAGTGTTAGGGTTAGGGCTCGGTTTAGGGTACGGGTTAGGAATAGGGTACGTGTTAGGGTTAGGGTAGGGGTTAGGGTTAGGGTACACGTTAGGGTTAGAGTAGTTATTAAACCTATCCCACTCTCTAGATACCCCTTAGCACGTAAAGGAATATTATTTGGGGGTCCAGCGATGGAGAAGAGTTTAGACACTAGGATAAGATAAGGAACACACCCATTATAAAGAAATCACATTAGGATTCTCTTTTTAAGTTGTTCCTTAAAACACTAGTGCTTAGGAAATCTATTGGAGGCAGAAGCAGTCAAGGGTAGCCTAGGGTTAGGGTTAGGCTTAGGTTTAGGGTTAGGGTACGGCTTAGGGTACGGGTTCGGGGAGGGGTGCGGGTACGGCGTAGGGTATGGGTTAGGGTTAGGGTTAGGGTTAGTGTTAGGGTTAGGGCTCGGTTTAGGGTACGGGTTAGGATTAGGGTACGTGTTAGGGTTAGGGTAGGGGTTAGGGATAGGGTACGCGTTAGGGTTAGGGTAGGGGTTAGGTTTAGGGTACGCGTTAGGGTTAGGGTAGTTATTAAACCTATCCCACTCTCTAGATACCCGTTAGCACGTAAAGGAATATTATTTGGGGGTCCAGCCATGGAGAAGAGTTTGGACACTAGGATAAGATAAGGAACACACCCATTATAAAGAAATCACATTAGGATTCTCTTTTTAAGCTGTTCCTTAAAACACTAGTGCTTAGGAAATCTATTGGAGGCAGAAGCAGTCAAGGGTAGCCTAGGGTTAGGGTTAGGCTTAGGGTTAGGCTTAGGGTACGGCTTAGGGTACGGGTTCGGGGAGGGGTGCGGGTACGGCGTAGGGTATGGGTTAGGGTTAGGGTTAGGGTTAGTGTTAGGGTTAGAGCTCGGTTTAGGGTACGGGTTAGCATTAGGGTACGTGTTAGGGTTAGGGTAGGGGTTAGGGTTAGGGTACGCGTTAGGGTTAGGGTAGTTATTAAACCTATCCCATTCTCTAGATACCCCTTAGCACGTAAAGGAATATTATTTGGGGGTCCAGCCATGGAGAAGAGTTTAGACACTGGGATAAGATAAGGAACACACCCATTATAAAGAAATCACATTAGCATTCTCTTTTTAAGCTGTTCCTTAAAACACTAGTGCTTAGGAAATCTATTGGAGGCAGAAGCAGTCAAGGGTAGCCTAGGGTTAGGGTTAGGCTCAGGGTTAGGGTTAGGGTACGGATTAGGGTACGGGTTCGGGGAGGGGTGCGGGTATGGCGTAGGGTATGGGTTAGGGTTAGGGTTAGGGTTAGTGTTAGGGTTAGGGCTCGGTTTAGGGTACGGGTTAGGAATAGGGTACGTGTTAGGGTTAGGGTAGGGGTTAGGGTTAGGGTACACGTTAGGGTTAGAGTAGTTATTAAACCTATCCCACTCTCTAGATACCCCTTAGCACGTAAAGGAATATTATTTGGGGGTCCAGCCATGGAGAAGAGTTTAGACACTAGGATAAGATAAGGAACACACCCATTATAAAGAAATCACATTAGGATTCTCTTTTTAAGCTGTTCTTTAAAACACTAGTGCTTAGGAAATGTATTGGAGGCAGAAGCAGTCAAGGGTAGCCTAGGGTTAGGGTTAGGCTTAGGGTTAGGCTTAGGATACGGCTTAGGGTACGGGTTCGGGGAGGGGTTCGAGTACGGCGTAGGGTATGGGTTAGGGTTAGGGTTAGGGTTAGTGTTAGGGTTAGGGCTCGGTTTATGGTACGGGTTAGGATTAGGGTACGTGTTAGGGTTAGGGTAGGGGTTAGGGTTAGGGTACGCGTTAGGGTTAGGGTAGTTATTAAACCTATCCCACTCTCTAGATACCCCTTAGCACGTAAAGGAATATTATTTGGGGGTCCAGCCATGGAGAAGAGTTTAGACACTAGGATAAGATAAGGAACACACCCATTATAAAGAAATCACATTAGGATTCTCTTTTTAAGCTGTTCCTTAAAACACTAGTGCTTAGGAAATCTATTGGAGGCAGAAGCAGTCAAGGGTAGCCTAGGGTTAGGGTTAGGCTTAGGTTTAGGGTTAGGGTACGGCTTAGGGTACGGTTTCGGGGAGGGGTGCGGGTACGGCGTAGGGTATGGGTTAGGGTTAGGGTTAGGGTTAGTGTTAGGGTTAGGGCTCGGTTTAGGGTATGGGTTAGGAATAGGGTACGTGTTAGGGTTAGGGTAGGGGTTAGGGTTAGGGTACGCGTTAGGGTTAGGGTAGTTATTAAACCTATCCCACTCTCTAGATACCCCTTAGCACGTAAAGGAATATTATTTGGGGGTCCAGCCATGGAGAAGAGTTTAGACACTAGGATAAGAAAAGGAACACACCCATTATAAAGAAATCACATTAGGATTCTCTTTTTAAGCTGTTCCTTAAAACACTAGTGCTTAGGAAATCTATTGGAGGCAGAAGCAGTCAAGGGTAGCCTAGGGTTAGGGTTAGGCTTAGGGTTAGGCTTAGGGTACGGCTTAGGGTACGGGTTCATGGAGGGGTGCGGGTACGGCGTAGGGCATGGGTTAGGGTTAGGGTTAGGGTTAGTGTTAGGGTTAGGGCTCGGTTTAGGGTACGGGTTAGGAATAGGGTACGTGTTAGGGTTAGGATAGGGGTTAGGGTTAGGGTACGCGTTAGGGTTAGAGTAGTTATTAAACCTATCCCACTCTCTAGACACCCCTTAGCACGTAAAGGAATATTATTTGGGGGTTCAGCCATGGAGAAGAGTTTACACACTGGGATAAGATAAGGAACACACCCATTATAAAGAAATCACATTAGGATTCTCTTTTTAAGCTGTTCCTTAAAACACTAGTGCTTAGGAAATCTATTGGAGGCAGAAGCAGTCAAGGGTAGCCTAGGGTTAGGGTTAGGCTCAGGGTTAGGCTTAGGGTACGGCCTAGGGTACGGGTTCGGGGAGGGGTTCGGTTATGGCGTAGGGTATGGGTTAGGGTTAGGGTTAGGGTTAGTGTTAGGGTTAGGGCTCGGTTTAGGGTACGGGTTAGGATTAGGGTACGTGTTAGGGTTTGGGTAGTGGTTAGGGATAGGGTACGCGTTAGGGTTAGGGTAGGGGTTAGGGTTAGGGTACGCGTTAGGTTTAGGGTAGTTATTAAACCTATCCCACTCTCTAGATACCCCTTAGCACGTAAAGGAATATTATTTGGGGGTCCAGCCATGGAGAAGAGTTTAGACACTAGGATAAGATAAGGAACACACCCATTATAAAGAAATCACATTAGGATTCTCTTTTTAAGCTGTTCCTTATAACACTAGTGCTTAGGAAATCTATTGGAGGCAGAAGCAGTCAAGGGTAGCCTAGGGTTAGGGTTAGGCTTAGGGTTAGGGTTAGGGTACGGCTTAGGGTACGGGTTCGGGGAGGGGTGCGGGTACGGTGTAGGGTATGGGTTAGGGTTAGGGTTAGGGTTAGTGTTAGGGTTAGGGCTCGGTTTAGGGTATGGTTAGGAATAGGGTACGTGTTAGGGTTAGGGTAGGGGTTAGGGTACGCGTTAGGGTTAGGGTAGTTATTAAACCTATCCCACTCTCTAGATACCCCTTAGCACGTAAAGGAATATTATTTGGGGGTCCAGCCATGGAGAAGAGTTTAGACAGTAGGATAAGATAAGGAACACACCCATTATAAAGAAATCACACAAGGATTCTCTTTTTAAGCTGTTCCTTAAAACACTAGTGCTTAGGAAATCTATTGGAAGCAGAAGCAGTCAAGGGTAGCCTAGGGTTAGGGTCAGGCTTAGGGTTAGGCTTAGGGGACGGCTTAGGGTACGGGTTTGGGGTAGGGGTTCGGGTACGGCGTAGGGTATGGGTTAGGGTTAGGGTTAGGGTTAGTGTTAGGTTTAGGGCTCGGTTTAGGGTACGGCTTAGGATTAGGGTACGTGTTAGGGTTAGGGTAGGGGTTAGGGTTAGGGTACACGTTAGGGTTAGGGTAGTTATTAAACCTATCCCACTCTCTAGATACCCCTTAGCACGTAAAGGAATATTATTTGGGGGTCCAGCCATGGAGAAGAGTTTAGACACTAGGATAAGATAAGGAACACACCCATTATAAAGAAATCACATTAGGATTCTCTTTTTAAGCTGTTCCTTAAAACACTAGTGCTTAGGAAATCTATTGGAGGCAGAAGCAGTCAAGGGTAGCCTAGGGTTAGGGTTAGGCTTAGGGTTAGGCTTAGGGTACGACTTAGGGTACGGGTTCGGGGAGGGGTTCGGGTACGGCGTAGGGTATGGGTTAGGGTTAGGGTTAGGGTTAGTATTAGGGTTAGGGCTCGGTTTAGGGTACGGGTTAGGATTAGGGTACGTGTCAGGGTTATGGTAGGGGTTAGGGTTAGGGTACGCGTTAGTGTTAGGGTAGTTATTAAACCTATCCCACTCTCTAGATACCCGTTAGCACGTAAAGGAATATTATTTGGGGGTCCAGCCATGGAGAAGAGTTTAGACACTAGGATAAGATAAGGAACACACCCATTATAAAGAAATCACATTAGGATTCTCTTTTTAAGCTGTTCCTTAAAACACTAGTGCTTAGGAAATCTATTGGAGGCAGAAGCAGTCAAGGGTAGCCTAGGGTTAGGGTTAGGCTTAGGGTTAGCGTCAGGGTACGGCTTAGGGTACGGGTTCGGGGAGGGGTGCGGGTACGGCGTAGGGTATGGGTTAGGGTTAGTGTTAGGGTTAGGGCTCGTTTTACGGTACGGGTTAGGAATAGGGTACGTGTTAGGGTTAGGGTAGGGGTTAGGGTTAGGGTACGCGTTAGGGTTAGGGTAGTTATTAAACCTATCCCACTCTCTAGATACCCCTTAGCACGTAAAGGAATATTATTTGGGGGTCCAGCCATGGAGAAGAGTTTAGACACTGGGATAAGATAAGGAACACACCCATTATAAAGAAATCACATTAGGATTCTCTTTTAAAGCTGTTCCTTAAAACACTAGTGCTTAGGAAATCTATTGGAGGCAGAAGCAGTCAAGGGTAGCCTAGGGTTAGGTTTAGGCTTAGGGTTAGGCTTAGGGTACGGCTTAGGGTACGGGTTCGGGGAGGGGTGCGGGTACGGCGTAGGGTATGGGTTAGGGTTAGGGTTAGGGTTAGTGTTAGGGTTAGGGCTCAGTTTAGGGTACGGGTTAGGATTAGGGTACTTGTTAGGGTTAGGGTAGGGGTTAGGGTTAGGGTACGCGTTAGGGTTAGGGTAGTTATTAAACCTATCCCACTCTCTAGATACCCCTTAGCACGTAAAGGAATATTATTTGGGGGTCCAGCCATGGAGAAGAGTTTCGACACTAGGATAAGATAAGGAACACACCCATTATAAAGAAATCACATTAGGATTCTCTTTTTAAGCTGTTCCTTAAAACACTAGTGCTTAGGAAATCTATTGGAGGCAGAAGCAGTCAAGGGTAGCCTAGGGTTAGGGTTAGGCTTAGGGTTAGGCTTAGGGTACGGCTTAGGGTACGGGTTCGGGGAGGGGTGCGGGTACGGCGTAGGGTATGGGTTAGGGTTAGGGTTAGGGTTAGTGTTAGGGTTAGGGCTCGGTTTAGGGTACGGGTTAGGATTAGGGTACGTGTTAGGGTTAGGGTAGGGGTTAGGGTTAGGGTACGCGTTAGGGTTAGGGTAGTTATTAAACCTATCCCACTCTCTAGATACCCGTTAGCACGTAAAGGAATATTATTTGGGGGTCCAGCCATGGAGAAGAGTTTGGACACTAGGATAAGATAAGGAACACACCCATTATAAAGAAATCACATTAGGATTCTCTTTTTAAGCTGTTCCTTAAAACACTAGTGCTTAGGAAATCTATTGGAGGCAGAAGCAGTCAAGGG
The DNA here is from genome assembly GCF_965194805.1 of Balaenoptera borealis. Classification (NCBI taxonomy): domain Eukaryota; kingdom Metazoa; phylum Chordata; class Mammalia; order Artiodactyla; family Balaenopteridae; genus Balaenoptera; species Balaenoptera borealis. Next base: position 676,410 of record NW_028123900.1, on the reverse strand, counting down.
TAGCCTAGGGTTAGGGTTAGGCTTAGGGTTAGGCTTAGGGTACGGCTTAGGGTACGGGTTCGGGGAGGGGTGCGGGTACGGCGTAGGGTATGGGTTAGGGTTAGGGTTAAGGTTAGTGTTAGGGTTAGGGCTCGGTTTAGGGTACGGGTTAGGATTAGGGTACGTGTTAGGGTTAGGGTAGGGGTTAGGGTTAGGGTACGCGTTAGGGTTAGGGTAGTTATTAAACCTATCCCACTCTCTAGATACCCCTTAGCACGTAAAGGAATATTATTTGGGGGTCCAGCCATGGAGAAGAGTTTAGACACTGGGATAAGATAAGGAACACACCCATTATAAAGAAATCACATTAGGATTCTCTTTTTAAGCTGTTCCTTAAAACACTAGTGCTTAGGAAATCTATTGGAGGCAGAAGCAGTCAAGGGTAGCCTAGGGTTAGGGTTAGGCTCAGGGTTAGGGTTAGGGTACGGATTAGGGTACGGGTTCGGGGAGGGGTGCGGGTATGGCGTAGGGTATGGGTTAGGGTTAGGGTTAGGGTTAGTGTTAGGGTTAGGGCTCGGTTTAGGGTACGGGTTAGGAATAGGGTACGTGTTAGGGTTAGGGTAGGGGTTAGGGTTAGGGTACACGTTAGGGTTAGAGTAGTTATTAAACCTATCCCACTCTCTAGATACCCCTTAGCACGTAAAGGAATATTATTTGGGGGTCCAGCCATGGAGAAGAGTTTAGACACTAGGATAAGATAAGGAACACACCCATTATAAAGAAATCACATTAGGATTCTCTTTTTAAGTTGTTCCTTAAAACACTAGTGCTTAGGAAATCTATTGGAGGCAGAAGCAGTCAAGGGTAGCCTAGGGTTAGGGTTAGGCTTAGGTTTAGGGTTAGGGTACGGCTTAGGGTACGGGTTCGGGGAGGGGTGCGGGTACGGCGTAGGGTATGGGTTAGGGTTAGGGTTAGGGTTAGTGTTAGGGTTAGGGCTCGGTTTAGGGTACGGGTTAGGATTAGGGTACGTGTTAGGGTTAGGGTAGGGGTTAGGGATAGGGTACGCGTTAGGGTTAGGGTAGTTATTAAACCTATCCCACTCTCTAGATACCCCTTAGCACGTGAAGGAATATTATTTGGGGGTCCAGCCATGGAGAAGAGTTTAGACACTGGGATAAGATAAGGAACACACCCATTATAAAGAAATCACATTAGGATTCTCTTTTTAAGCTGTTCCTTAAAACACTAGTGCTTAGGAAATCTATTGGAGGCAGAAGCAGTCAAGGGTAGCCTAGGGTTAGGGTTAGGCTCAGGGTTAGGGTTAGGGTACGGATTAGGGTACGGGTTCGGGGAGGGGTGCGGGTATGGCGTAGGGTATGGGTTAGGGTTAGGGTTAGGGTTAGTGTTAGGGTTAGGGCTCGGTTTAGGGTACGGGTTAGGAATAGGGTACGTGTTAGGGTTAGGGTAGGGGTTAGGGTTAGGGTACACGTTAGGGTTAGAGTAGTTATTAAACCTATCCCACTCTCTAGATACCCCTTAGCACGTAAAGGAATATTATTTGGGGGTCCAGCCATGGAGAAGAGTTTAGACACTAGGATAAGATAAGGAACACACCCATTATAAAGAAATCACATTAGGATTCTCTTTTTAAGTTGTTCCTTAAAACACTAGTGCTTAGGAAATCTATTGGAGGCAGAAGCAGTCAAGGGTAGCCTAGGGTTAGGGTTAGGCTTAGGTTTAGGGTTAGGGTACGGCTTAGGGTACGGGTTCGGGGAGGGGTGCGGGTACGGCGTAGGGTATGGGTTAGGGTTAGGGTTAGGGTTAGTGTTAGGGTTAGGGCTCGGTTTAGGGTACGGGTTAGGATTAGGGTACGTGTTAGGGTTAGGGTAGGGGTTAGGGATAGGGTACGCGTTAGGGTTAGGGTAGGGGTTAGGTTTAGGGTACGCGTTAGGGTTAGGGTAGTTATTAAACCTATCCCACTCTCTAGATACCCGTTAGCACGTAAAGGAATATTATTTGGGGGTCCAGCCATGGAGAAGAGTTTGGACACTAGGATAAGATAAGGAACACACCCATTATAAAGAAATCACATTAGGATTCTCTTTTTAAGCTGTTCCTTAAAACACTAGTGCTTAGGAAATCTATTGGAGGCAGAAGCAGTCAAGGGTAGCCTAGGGTTAGGGTTAGGCTTAGGGTTAGGCTTAGGGTACGGCTTAGGGTACGGGTTCGGGGAGGGGTGCGGGTACGGCGTAGGGTATGGGTTAGGGTTAGGGTTAGGGTTAGTGTTAGGGTTAGAGCTCGGTTTAGGGTACGGGTTAGCATTAGGGTACGTGTTAGGGTTAGGGTAGGGGTTAGGGTTAGGGTATGCGTTAGGGTTAGGGTAGTTATTAAACCTATCCCACTCTCTAGATACCCCTTAGCACGTAAAGGAATATTATTTGGGGGTCCAGCCATGGAGAAGAGTTTAGACACTGGGATAAGATAAGGAACACACCCATTATAAAGAAATCACATTAGCATTCTCTTTTTAAGCTGTTCCTTAAAACACTAGTGCTTAGGAAATCTATTGGAGGCAGAAGCAGTCAAGGGTAGCCTAGGGTTAGGGTTAGGCTCAGGGTTAGGGTTAGGGTACGGATTAGGGTACGGGTTCGGGGAGGGGTGCGGGTATGGCGTAGGGTATGGGTTAGGGTTAGGGTTAGGGTTAGTGTTAGGGTTAGGGCTCGGTTTAGGGTACGGGTTAGGAATAGGGTACGTGTTAGGGTTAGGGTAGGGGTTAGGGTTAGGGTACACGTTAGGGTTAGAGTAGTTATTAAACCTATCCCACTCTCTAGATACCCCTTAGCACGTAAAGGAATATTATTTGGGGGTCCAGCCATGGAGAAGAGTTTAGACACTAGGATAAGATAAGGAACACACCCATTATAAAGAAATCACATTAGGATTCTCTTTTTAAGCTGTTCTTTAAAACACTAGTGCTTAGGAAATGTATTGGAGGCAGAAGCAGTCAAGGGTAGCCTAGGGTTAGGGTTAGGCTTAGGGTTAGGCTTAGGATACGGCTTAGGGTACGGGTTCGGGGAGGGGTTCGAGTACGGCGTAGGGTATGGGTTAGGGTTAGGGTTAGGGTTAGTGTTAGGGTTAGGGCTCGGTTTATGGTACGGGTTAGGATTAGGGTACGTGTTAGGGTTAGGGTAGGGGTTAGGGTTAGGGTACGCGTTAGGGTTAGGGTAGTTATTAAACCTATCCCACTCTCTAGATACCCCTTAGCACGTAAAGGAATATTATTTGGGGGTCCAGCCATGGAGAAGAGTTTAGACACTAGGATAAGATAAGGAACACACCCATTATAAAGAAATCACATTAGGATTCTCTTTTTAAGCTGTTCCTTAAAACACTAGTGCTTAGGAAATCTATTGGAGGCAGAAGCAGTCAAGGGTAGCCTAGGGTTAGGGTTAGGCTTAGGGTTAGGGTTAGGGTACGGCTTAGGGTACGGTTTCGGGGAGGGGTGCGGGTACGGCGTAGGGTATGGGTTAGGGTTAGGGTTAGGGTTAGTGTTAGGGTTAGGGCTCGGTTTAGGGTATGGGTTAGGAATAGGGTACGTGTTAGGGTTAGGGTAGGGGTTAGGGTTAGGGTACGCGTTAGGGTTAGGGTAGTTATTAAACCTATCCCACTCTCTAGATACCCGTTAGCACGTAAAGGAATATTATTTGGGGGTCCAGCCATGGAGAAGAGTTTGGACACTAGGATAAGATAAGGAACACACCCATTATAAAGAAATCACATTAGGATTCTCTTTTTAAGCTGTTCCTTAAAACACTAGTGCTTAGGAAATCTATTGGAGGCAGAAGCAGTCAAGGGTAGCCTAGGGTTAGGGTTAGGCTTAGGGTTAGGCTTAGGGTACGGCTTAGGGTACGGGTTCATGGAGGGGTGCGGGTACGGCGTAGGGCATGGGTTAGGGTTAGGGTTAGGGTTAGTGTTAGGGTTAGGGCTCGGTTTAGGGTACGGGTTAGGAATAGGGTACGTGTTAGGGTTAGGATAGGGGTTAGGGTTAGGGTACGCGTTAGGGTTAGAGTAGTTATTAAACCTATCCCACTCTCTAGACACCCCTTAGCACGTAAAGGAATATTATTTGGGGGTTCAGCCATGGAGAAGAGTTTACACACTGGGATAAGATAAGGAACACACCCATTATAAAGAAATCACATTAGGATTCTCTTTTTAAGCTGTTCCTTAAAACACTAGTGCTTAGGAAATCTATTGGAGGCAAAAGCAGTCAAGGGTAGCCTAGGGTTAGGGTTAGGCTCAGGGTTAGGCTTAGGGTACGGCCTAGGGTACGGGTTCGGGGAGGGGTTCGGTTATGGCGTAGGGTATGGGTTAGGGTTAGGGTTAGGGTTAGTGTTAGGGTTAGGGCTCGGTTTAGGGTACGGGTTAGGATTAGGGTACGTGTTAGGGTTAGGGTAGTGGTTAGGGATAGGGTACGCGTTAGGGTTAGGGTAGGGGTTAGGGTTAGGGTACGCGTTAGGTTTAGGGTAGTTATTAAACCTATCCCACTCTCTAGATACCCCTTAGCACGTAAAGGAATATTATTTGGGGGTCCAGCCATGGAGAAGAGTTTAGACACTAGGATAAGATAAGGAACACACCCATTATAAAGAAATCACATTAGGATTCTCTTTTTAAGCTGTTCCTTAAAACACTAGTGCTTAGGAAATCTATTGGAGGCAGAAGCAGTCAAGGGTAGCCTAGGGTTAGGGTTAGGCTTAGGGTTAGGGTTAGGGTACGGCTTAGGGTACGGGTTCGGGGAGGGGTGCGGGTACGGTGTAGGGTATGGGTTAGGGTTAGGGTTAGGGTTAGTGTTAGGGTTAGGGCTCGGTTTAGGGTATGGTTAGGAATAGGGTACGTGTTAGGGTTAGGGTAGGGGTTAGGGTACGCTTTAGGGTTAGGGTAGTTATTAAACCTATCCCACTCTCTAGATACCCCTTAGCACGTAAAGGAATATTATTTGGGGGTCCAGCCATGGAGAAGAGTTTAGACAGTAGGATAAGATAAGGAACACACCCATTATAAAGAAATCACACAAGGATTCTCTTTTTAAGCTGTTCCTTAAAACACTAGTGCTTAGGAAATCTATTGGAAGCAGAAGCAGTCAAGGGTAGCCTAGGGTTAGGGTCAGGCTTAGGGTTAGGCTTAGGGGACGGCTTAGGGTACGGGTTTGGGGTAGGGGTTCGGGTACGGCGTAGGGTATGGGTTAGGGTTAGGGTTAGGGTTAGTGTTAGGGTTAGGGCTCGGTTTAGGGTACGGCTTAGGATTAGGGTACGTGTTAGGGTTAGGGTAGGGGTTAGGGTTAGGGTACACGTTAGGGTTAGGGTAGTTATTAAACCTATCCCACTCTCTAGATACCCCTTAGCACGTAAAGGAATATTATTTGGGGGTCCAGCCATGGAGAAGAGTTTAGACACTAGGATAAGATAAGGAACACACCCATTATAAAGAAATCACATTAGGATTCTCTTTTTAAGCTGTTCCTTAAAACACTAGTGCTTAGGAAATCTATTGGAGGCAGAAGCAGTCAAGGGTAGCCTAGGGTTAGGGTTAGGCTTAGGGTTAGGCTTAGGGTACGGCTTAGGGTACGGGTTCGGGGAGGGGTTCGGGTACGGCGTAGGGTATGGGTTAGGGTTAGGGTTAGGGTTAGTATTAGGGTTAGGGCTCGGTTTAGGGTACGGGTTAGGATTAGGGTACGTGTCAGGGTTATGGTAGGGGTTAGGGTTAGGGTACGCGTTAGTGTTAGGGTAGTTATTAAACCTATCCCACTCTCTAGATACCCGTTAGCACGTAAAGGAATATTATTTGGGGGTCCAGCCATGGAGAAGAGTTTAGACACTAGGATAAGATAAGGAACACACCCATTATAAAGAAATCACATTAGGATTCTCTTTTTAAGCTGTTCCTTAAAACACTAGTGCTTAGGAAATCTATTGGAGGCAGAAGCAGTCAAGGGTAGCCTAGGGTTAGGGTTAGGCTTAGGGTTAGGCTTAGTGTACGGCTTAGGGTACGGGTTCAGGGAGGGGTTCGGGTACGACGTAGGGTATGGGTTAGGGTTAAGGTTAGGGTTAGTGTTACGGTTAGGGCTCGGTTTAGGGTACGGTTTAGGATTAGGGTACGTGTTAGGGTTACGGTAGGGGTTAGGGTTAGGGTACGCGTTAGGGTTAGGGTAGTCATTAAAACTACTCCACTCTCTACATACCCCTTAGCACGTAAAGGAATATTATTTGGGGGTCCAGCCATGGAGAAGAATTTAGACACTAGGATAAGATAAGGAACACACCCATTATAAAGAAATCACATTAGGATTCTCTTTTTAAGCTGTTCCTTAAAACACTAGTGCTTAGGAAATCTATTGGAGGCAGAAGCAGTCAAGGGTAGCCTAGGGTTAGGGTTAGGCTTAGGGTTAGGGTTAGGGTACGGCTTAGGGTACGGGTTCAGGGAGGGGTTCGGGTACGGCGTAGTGTATGGGTTAGGGTTAGGGTTAGGGTTAGTATTAGGGTAAGGGCTCGGTTTAGGGTACGGGTTAGGATTAGGGTACGTGTTAGGGTTAGGGTAGGGGTTAGGGTTAGGGTACGCGTTAGGGTTAGCGTAGTTATTAAACCTATCTCAGTCTCTAGATACCCCTTAGCACGTAAAGGAATACTATTTGGGGGTCCAGGCATGGAGAAGAGTTTAGACACTAGGATAAGATAAGGAACACACCCATTATTAAGAAATCACATTAGGATTCACTTTTTAAGCTGTTCCTTAAAACACTAGTGCTTAGGAAGTGTATTGGAGGCAGAAGCAGTCAAGGGTAGCCTAGGGTTAGGGTTAGGCTTAGGGTTAGGCTTAGGGTACGGCTTAGGGTACGGTTTCGGGGAGGGGTTCAGGTACGGCGTAGGGTATGGGTTAGGGTTAGGGTTAGGGTTAGTGTTAGGGTTAGGGCTCGGTTTAGGGTACGGCTTAGGATTAGGGTACGCGTTAGGGTTAGGGTAGGGGTTAGGGTTAGGGTACGCGTTAGGGTTAGGGTAGTTATTAAACCTATCCCACTCTCTAGATACCCCTTAGCACGTAAAGGAATATTATTTGGGGGTCCAGCCATGGAGAAGAGTTTAGACACTAGGATAAGATAAGGAACACACCCATTATAAAGAAATCACATTAGGATTCTCTTTTTAAGCTGTTCCTTAAAACACTAGTGCTTAGGAAATCTATTGGAGGCAGAAGCAGTCAAGGGTAGCCTAGGGTTAGGGTTAGGCTTAGGGTTAGGCTTAGGGTACGGCTTAGGGTACGGGTTCATGGAGGGGTGCGGGTACGGCGTAGGGCATGGGTTAGGGTTAGGGTTAGGGTTAGTGTTAGGGTTAGGGCTCGGTTTAGGGTACGGGTTAGGAATAGGGTACGTGTTAGGGTTAGGATAGGGGTTAGGGTTAGGGTACGCGTTAGGGTTAGAGTAGTTATTAAACCTATCCCACTCTCTAGACACCCCTTAGCACGTAAAGGAATATTATTTGGGGGTTCAGCCATGGAGAAGAGTTTACACACTGGGATAAGATAAGGAACACACCCATTATAAAGAAATCACATTAGGATTCTCTTTTTAAGCTGTTCCTTAAAACACTAGTGCTTAGGAAATCTATTGGAGGCAGAAGCAGTCAAGGGTAGCCTAGGGTTAGGGTTAGGCTCAGGGTTAGGCTTAGGGTACGGCCTAGGGTACGGGTTCGGGGAGGGGTTCGGTTATGGCGTAGGGTATGGGTTAGGGTTAGGGTTAGGGTTAGTGTTAGGGTTAGGGCTCGGTTTAGGGTACGGGTTAGGATTAGGGTACGTGTTAGGGTTTGGGTAGTGGTTAGGGATAGGGTACGCGTTAGGGTTAGGGTAGGGGTTAGGGTACGCGTTAGGGTTAGGGTAGTTATTAAACCTATCCCACTCTCTAGATACCCCTTAGCACGTAAAGAAATATTATTTGGGGGTCCAGCCATGGAGAAGAGTTTAGACAGTAGGATAAGATAAGGAACACACCCATTATAAAGAAATCACACAAGGATTCTCTTTTTAAGCTGTTCCTTAAAACACTAGTGCTTAGGAAATCTATTGGAAGCAGAAGCAGTCAAGGGTAGCCTAGGGTTAGGGTCAGGCTTAGGGTTAGGCTTAGGGGACGGCTTAGGGTACGGGTTTGGGGTAGGGGTTCGGGTACGGCGTAGGGTATGGGTTAGGGTTAGGGTTAGGGTTAGTGTTAGGGTTAGGGCTCGGTTTAGGGTACGGCTTAGGATTAGGGTACGTGTTAGGGTTAGGGTAGGGGTTAGGGTTAGGGTACACGTTAGGGTTAGGGTAGTTATTAAACCTATCCCACTCTCTAGATACCCCTTAGCACGTAAAGGAATATTATTTGGGGGTCCAGCCATGGAGAAGAGTTTAGACACTAGGATAAGATAAGGAACACACCCATTATAAAGAAATCACATTAGGATTCTCTTTTTAAGCTGTTCCTTAAAACACTAGTGCTTAGGAAATCTATTGGAGGCAGAAGCAGTCAAGGGTAGCCTAGGGTTAGGGTTAGGCTTAGGGTTAGGCTTAGGGTACGGCTTAGGGTACGGGTTCGGGGAGGGGTTCGGGTACGGCGTAGGGTATGGGTTAGGGTTAGGGTTAGGGTTAGTATTAGGGTTAGGGCTCGGTTTAGGGTACGGGTTAGGATTAGGGTACGTGTCAGGGTTATGGTAGGGGTTAGGGTTAGGGTACGTGTTAGTGTTAGGGTAGTTATTAAACCTATCCCACTCTCTAGATACCCGTTAGCACCTAAAGGAATATTATTTGGGGGTCCAGCCATGGAGAAGAGTTTAGACACTAGGATAAGATAAGGAACACACCCATTATAAAGAAATCACATTAGGATTCTCTTTTTAAGCTGTTCCTTAAAACACTAGTGCTTAGGAAATCTATTGGAGGCAGAAGCAGTCAAGGGTAGCCTAGGGTTAGGGTTAGGCTTAGGGTTAGCGTCAGGGTACGGCTTAGGGTACGGGTTCGGGGAGGGGTGCGGGTACGGCGTAGGGTATGGGTTAGGGTTAGTGTTAGGGTTAGGGCTCGTTTTACGGTACGGGTTAGGAATAGGGTACGTGTTAGGGTTAGGGTAGGGGTTAGGGTTAGGGTACGCGTTAGGGTTAGGGTAGTTATTAAACCTATCCCACTCTCTAGATACCCCTTAGCACGTAAAGGAATATTATTTGGGGGTCCAGCCATGGAGAAGAGTTTAGACACTGGGATAAGATAAGGAACACACCCATTATAAAGAAATCACATTAGGATTCTCTTTTAAAGCTGTTCCTTAAAACACTAGTGCTTAGGAAATCTATTGGAGGCAGAAGCAGTCAAGGGTAGCCTAGGGTTAGGTTTAGGCTTAGGGTTAGGCTTAGGGTACGGCTTAGGGTACGGGTTCGGGGAGGGGTGCGGGTACGGCGTAGGGTATGGGTTAGGGTTAGGGTTAGGGTTAGTGTTAGGGTTAGGGCTCAGTTTAGGGTACGGGTTAGGATTAGGGTACTTGTTAGGGTTAGGGTAGGGGTTAGGGTTAGGGTACGCGTTAGGGTTAGGGTAGTTATTAAACCTATCCCACTCTCTAGATACCCCTTAGCACGTAAAGGAATATTATTTGGGGGTCCAGCCATGGAGAAGAGTTTAGACACTAGGATAAGATAAGGAACACACCCATTATAAAGAAATCACATTAGGATTCTCTTTTTAAGCTGTTCCTTAAAACACTAGTGCTTAGGAAATCTATTGGAGGCACAAGCAGTCAAGGGTAGCCTAGGGTTAGGGTTAGGCTCAGGGTTAGGCTTAGGTTACGGCGTAGGGTATGGGTTCGGGGAGGGGTTCGGGTACGGTGTAGGGTATGGGTTAGGGTTAGGGTTAGGGTTAGTGTTAGGGTTAGGGCTCGTTTTAGGGTACGGGTTAGGATTAGGGTACGTGTTAGGGTTAGGGTAGGGGTTAGGGTTAGGGTACGCGTTAGGGTTAGGGTGTTTATTAAACCTATCCCACTCTCTAGATACCCTTTAGCACGTAAAGGAATATTATTTGGGGGTCCAGCCATGGAGAAGAGATTAGACACTAGGATAAGATAAGGAACACACCCATTATAAAGAAATCACATTAGGATTCTCTTTTTAAGCTGTTCCTTAAAACACTAGTGCTTAGGAAATCTATTGGAGGCAGAAGCAGTCAAGGGTAGCCTAGGGTTAGGGTTAGGCTTAGGGTTAGGCTTAGGGTACGGCTTAGGGTACGGGTTCGGGGAAGGGTGCGGGTACGGCGTAGGGTATGGGTTAGGGTTAGGGTTAGGATTAGTGTTAGGGTTAGGGCTCGGTTTAGGGTACGGGTTAGGATTAGGGTACGTGTTAGGGTTAGGGTAGGGGTTAGGGTTAGGGTACGCATTAGGGTTAGGGTAGTTATTAAACCTATCCCACTCTCTAGATACCCCTTAGCACGTAAAGGAATATTATTTGGGGGTCCAGCCATGGAGAAGAGTTTAGACACTAGTATAAGATAAGGAACACACCCATTATAAAGAAATCACATTAGGATTCTCTTTTTAAGCTGTTCCTTAAAACACTAGTGCTTAGGAAATCTATTGGAGGCAGAAGCATTCAAGGGTAGCCAAGGGTTAGGGTTAGGCTTAGGGTTACGGTTAGGGTATGGCTTAGGGTACGGGTTCGGGGAGGGGTGCGGGTACGGCGTAGGGTATGGGTTAGGGTTAGGGTTAGGGTTAGTGTTAGGGTTAGGTCTCGGTTTAGGGTACGGGTTAGGATTAGGGTACGTGTTAGGGTTAGGGTAGGGGTTAGGGTTAGGGTACGCGTTAGGGTTAGGGTAGATATTAAACCTATCCCACTCTCTAGATACCCCTTAGCACGTAAAGGAATATTATTTGGGGGTCCAGCCATGGAGAAGAGTTTAGACACTAGGATAAGATAAGGAACACACCCATTATAAAGAAATCACATTAGGATTCTCTTTTTAAGCTGTTCCTTAAAACACTAGTGCTTAGGAAATCTATTGGAGGCAGAAGCAGTCAAGGGTAGCCTAGGGTTAGGGTTAGGCTTAGGGTTAGGGTCAGGGTACCGCTTAGGGTACGGGTTCGGGGAGGGGTGCGGGTACGGCGTAGGGTATGGGTTAGGGTTAGGGTTAGGGTTAGTGTTAGGGTTAGGGCTCGGTTTAGGGTACGGGTTGGGAATAGGGTACGTGTTAGGGTTAGGGTAGGGGTTAGGGTTAGGGTACGCGTTAGGGTTAGGGTAGTTATTAAACCTATCCCACTCTCTAGATACCCCTTAGCACGTAAAGGAATATTATTTGGGGGTCCAGCCATGGAGAAGAGTTTAGAAACTAGGATAAGATAAGGAACACACCCATTATAAAGAAATCACATTAGGATTCTCTTTTTAAGCTGTTCCTTAAAACACTAGTGCTTAGGAAATCTATTGGAGGCAGAAGCAGTCAAGGGTAGCCTAGGGTTAGGGTTAGGCTTAGGGTTAGGCTTAGGGTACGGCTTAGGGTATGGGTTCGGGGAGGGGTGCGGGTACGGCGTAGGGTATGGGTTGGGGTTAGGGTTAGGGTTAGTGTTAGGGTTAGGGCTCGGTTTAGGGTACGGCTTAGGATTAGGGTACGTGTTTGGGTTAGGGTATGGATTAGGGTAAGGGTACGCGTTAGGGTTAGGGTAGTTATTAAACCTATCCCACTCTCAAGATACCCCTTAGCACGTAAAGGAATATTATTTGGGGGTCCAGCCATGGAGAAGAGTTTAGACACTAGGATAACATAAGGAACACACCCATTATAAAGAAATCACATTAGGATTCTCTTTTTAAGCTGTTCCTTAAAACACTAGTGCTTAGGAAATCTATTGGAGGCAGAAGCAGTCAAGGGTAGCCTAGGGTTAGGGTTAGGCTTAGGGTTAGGCTTAGGGTACGGCTTAGGGTACGGGTTCGGGGAGGGGTGCGGGTACGGCGTAGGGTATGGGTTAGGGTTAGGGTTAGGGTTAGTGTTAGGGTTAGGGCTCGGTTTAGGGTACGGGTTAGGATTAGGGTACGTGTTAGGGTTAGGGTAGGGGTTAGGGTTAGGGTACGCGTTAGGGTTAGGGTAGTTATTAAACCTATCCCACTCTCTAGATACCCGTTAGCACGTAAAGGAATATTATTTGGGGGTCCAGCCATGGAGAAGAGTTTGGACACTAGGATAAGATAAGGAACACACCCATTATAAAGAAATCACATTAGGATTCTCTTTTTAAGCTGTTCCTTAAAACACTAGTGCTTAGGAAATCTATTGGAGGCAGAAGCAGTCAAGGGTAGCCTAGGGTTAGGGTTAGGCTTAGGGTTAGGCTTAGGGTACGGCTTAGGGTACGGGTTCGGGGAGGGGTGCGGGTACGGCGTAGGGTATGGGTTAGGGTTAGGGTTAAGGTTAGTGTTAGGGTTAGGGCTCGGTTTAGGGTACGGGTTAGGATTAGGGTACGTGTTAGGGTTAGGGTAGGGGTTAGGGTTAGGGTACGCGTTAGGGTTAGGGTAGTTATTAAACCTATCCCACTCTCTAGATACCCCTTAGCACGTAAAGGAATATTATTTGGGGGTCCAGCCATGGAGAAGAGTTTAGACACTGGGATAAGATAAGGAACACACCCATTATAAAGAAATCACATTAGGATTCTCTTTTTAAGCTGTTCCTTAAAACACTAGTGCTTAGGAAATCTATTGGAGGCAGAAGCAGTCAAGGGTAGCCTAGGGTTAGGGTTAGGCTCAGGGTTAGGGTTAGGGTACGGATTAGGGTACGGGTTCGGGGAGGGGTGCGGGTATGGCGTAGGGTATGGGTTAGGGTTAGGGTTAGGGTTAGTGTTAGGGTTAGGGCTCGGTTTAGGGTACGGGTTAGGAATAGGGTACGTGTTAGGGTTAGGGTAGGGGTTAGGGTTAGGGTACACGTTAGGGTTAGAGTAGTTATTAAACCTATCCCACTCTCTAGATACCCCTTAGCACGTAAAGGAATATTATTTGGGGGTCCAGCCATGGAGAAGAGTTTAGACACTAGGATAAGATAAGGAACACACCCATTATAAAGAAATCACATTAGGATTCTCTTTTTAAGTTGTTCCTTAAAACACTAGTGCTTAGGAAATCTATTGGAGGCAGAAGCAGTCAAGGGTAGCCTAGGGTTAGGGTTAGGCTTAGGTTTAGGGTTAGGGTACGGCTTAGGGTACGGGTTCGGGGAGGGGTGCGGGTACGGCGTAGGGTATGGGTTAGGGTTAGGGTTAGGGTTAGAGTTAGGGTTAGGGCTCGGTTTAGGGTACGGGTTAGGATTAGGGTACGTGTTAGGGTTAGGGTAGGGGTTAGGGATAGGGTACGCGTTAGGGTTAGGGTAGTTATTAAACCTATCCCACTCTCTAGATACCCCTTAGCACGTGAAGGAATATTATTTGGGGGTCCAGCCATGGAGAAGAGTTTAGACACTGGGATAAGATAAGGAACACACCCATTATAAAGAAATCACATTAGGATTCTCTTTTTAAGCTGTTCCTTAAAACACTAGTGCTTAGGAAATCTATTGGAGGCAGAAGCAGTCAAGGGTAGCCTAGGGTTAGGGTTAGGCTCAGGGTTAGGGTTAGGGTACGGATTAGGGTACGGGTTCGGGGAGGGGTGCGGGTATGGCGTAGGGTATGGGTTAGGGTTAGGGTTAGGGTTAGTGTTAGGGTTAGGGCTCGGTTTAGGGTACGGGTTAGGAATAGGGTACGTGTTAGGGTTAGGGTAGGGGTTAGGGTTAGGGTACACGTTAGGGTTAGAGTAGTTATTAAACCTATCCCACTCTCTAGATACCCCTTAGCACGTAAAGGAATATTATTTGGGGGTCCAGCCATGGAGAAGAGTTTAGACACTAGGATAAGATAAGGAACACACCCATTATAAAGAAATCACATTAGGATTCTCTTTTTAAGTTGTTCCTTAAAACACTAGTGCTTAGGAAATCTATTGGAGGCAGAAGCAGTCAAGGGTAGCCTAGGGTTAGGGTTAGGCTTAGGTTTAGGGTTAGGGTACGGCTTAGGGTACGGGTTCGGGGAGGGGTGCGGGTACGGCGTAGGGTATGGGTTAGGGTTAGGGTTAGGGTTAGTGTTAGGGTTAGGGCTCGGTTTAGGGTACGGGTTAGGATTAGGGTACGTGTTAGGGTTAGGGTAGGGGTTAGGGATAGGGTACGCGTTAGGGTTAGGGTAGGGGTTAGGTTTAGGGTACGCGTTAGGGTTAGGGTAGTTATTAAACCTATCCCACTCTCTAGATACCCGTTAGCACGTAAAGGAATATTATTTGGGGGTCCAGCCATGGAGAAGAGTTTGGACACTAGGATAAGATAAGGAACACACCCATTATAAAGAAATCACATTAGGATTCTCTTTTTAAGCTGTTCCTTAAAACACTAGTGCTTAGGAAATCTATTGGAGGCAGAAGCAGTCAAGGGTAGCCTAGGGTTAGGGTTAGGCTTAGGGTTAGGCTTAGGGTACGGCTTAGGGTACGGGTTCGGGGAGGGGTGCGGGTACGGCGTAGGGTATGGGTTAGGGTTAGGGTTAGGGTTAGTGTTAGGGTTAGAGCTCGGTTTAGGGTACGGGTTAGCATTAGGGTACGTGTTAGGGTTAGGGTAGGGGTTAGGGTTAGGGTATGCGTTAGGGTTAGGGTAGTTATTAAACCTATCCCACTCTCTAGATACCCCTTAGCACGTAAAGGAATATTATTTGGGGGTCCAGCCATGGAGAAGAGTTTAGACACTGGGATAAGATAAGGAACACACCCATTATAAAGAAATCACATTAGGATTCTCTTTTTAAGCTGTTCCTTAAAACACTAGTGCTTAGGAAATCTATTGGAGGCAGAAGCAGTCAAGGGTAGCCTAGGGTTAGGGTTAGGCTCAGGGTTAGGGTTAGGGTACGGATTAGGGTACGGGTTCGGGGAGGGGTGCGGGTATGGCGTAGGGTATGGGTTAGGGTTAGGGTTAGGGTTAGTGTTAGGGTTAGGGCTCGGTTTAGGGTACGGGTTAGGAATAGGGTACGTGTTAGGGTTAGGGTAGGGGTTAGGGTTAGGGTACACGTTAGGGTTAGAGTAGTTATTAAACCTATCCCACTCTCTAGATACCCCTTAGCACGTAAAGGAATATTATTTGGGGGTCCAGCCATGGAGAAGAGTTTAGACACTAGGATAAGATAAGGAACACACCCATTATAAAGAAATCACATTAGGATTCTCTTTTTAAGTTGTTCCTTAAAACACTAGTGCTTAGGAAATCTATTGGAGGCAGAAGCAGTCAAGGGTAGCCTAGGGTTAGGGTTAGGCTTAGGTTTAGGGTTAGGGTACGGCTTAGGGTACGGGTTCGGGGAGGGGTGCGGGTACGGCGTAGGGTATGGGTTAGGGTTAGGGTTAGGGTTAGTGTTAGGGTTAGGGCTCGGTTTAGGGTACGGGTTAGGATTAGGGTACGTGTTAGGGTTAGGGTAGGGGTTAGGGATAGGGTACGCGTTAGGGTTAGGGTAGGGGTTAGGTTTAGGGTACGCGTTAGGGTTAGGGTAGTTATTAAACCTATCCCACTCTCTAGATACCCGTTAGCACGTAAAGGAATATTATTTGGGGGTCCAGCCATGGAGAAGAGTTTGGACACTAGGATAAGATAAGGAACACACCCATTATAAAGAAATCACATTAGGATTCTCTTTTTAAGCTGTTCCTTAAAACACTAGTGCTTAGGAAATCTATTGGAGGCAGAAGCAGTCAAGGGTAGCCTAGGGTTAGGGTTAGGCTTAGGGTTAGGCTTAGGGTACGGCTTAGGGTACGGGTTCGGGGAGGGGTGCGGGTACGGCGTAGGGTATGGGTTAGGGTTAGGGTTAGGGTTAGTGTTAGGGTTAGAGCTCGGTTTAGGGTACGGGTTAGCATTAGGGTACGTGTTAGGGTTAGGGTAGGGGTTAGGGTTAGGGTATGCGTTAGGGTTAGGGTAGTTATTAAACCTATCCCACTCTCTAGATACCCCTTAGCACGTAAAGGAATATTATTTGGGGGTCCAGCCATGGAGAAGAGTTTAGACACTGGGATAAGATAAGGAACACACCCATTATAAAGAAATCACATTAGGATTCTCTTTTTAAGCTGTTCCTTAAAACACTAGTGCTTAGGAAATCTATTGGAGGCAGAAGCAGTCAAGGGTAGCCTAGGGTTAGGGTTAGGCTCAGGGTTAGGGTTAGGGTACGGATTAGGGTACGGGTTCGGGGAGGGGTGCGGGTATGGCGTAGGGTATGGGTTAGGGTTAGGGTTAGGGTTAGTGTTAGGGTTAGGGCTCGGTTTAGGGTACGGGTTAGGAATAGGGTACGTGTTAGGGTTAGGGTAGGGGTTAGGGTTAGGGTACACGTTAGGGTTAGAGTAGTTATTAAACCTATCCCACTCTCTAGATACCCCTTAGCACGTAAAGGAATATTATTTGGGGGTCCAGCCATGGAGAAGAGTTTAGACACTAGGATAAGATAAGGAACACACCCATTATAAAGAAATCACATTAGGATTCTCTTTTTAAGCTGTTCTTTAAAACACTAGTGCTTAGGAAATGTATTGGAGGCAGAAGCAGTCAAGGGTAGCCTAGGGTTAGGGTTAGGCTTAGGGTTAGGCTTAGGATACGGCTTAGGGTACGGGTTCGGGGAGGGGTTCGAGTACGGCGTAGGGTATGGGTTAGGGTTAGGGTTAGGGTTAGAGTTAGGGTTAGGGCTCGGTTTATGGTACGGGTTAGGATTAGGGTACTTGTTAGGGTTAGGGTAGGGGTTAGGGTTAGGGTACGCGTTAGGGTTAGGGTAGTTATTAAACCTATCCCACTCTCTAGATACCCCTTAGCACGTAAAGGAATATTATTTGGGGGTCCAGCCATGGAGAAGAGTTTAGACACTAGGATAAGATAAGGAACACACCCATTATAAAGAAATCACATTAGGATTCTCTTTTTAAGCTGTTCCTTAAAACACTAGTGCTTAGGAAATCTATTGGAGGCAGAAGCAGTCAAGGGTAGCCTAGGGTTAGGGTTAGGCTTAGGTTTAGGGTTAGGGTACGGCTTAGGGTACGGTTTCGGGGAGGGGTGCGGGTACGGCGTAGGGTATGGGTTAGGGTTAGGGTTAGGGTTAGTGTTAGGGTTAGGGCTCGGTTTAGGGTATGGGTTAGGAATAGGGTACGTGTTAGGGTTAGGGTAGGGGTTAGGGTTAGGGTACGCGTTAGGGTTAGGGTAGTTATTAAACCTATCCCACTCTCTAGATACCCGTTAGCACGTAAAGGAATATTATTTGGGGGTCCAGCCATGGAGAAGAGTTTGGACACTAGGATAAGATAAGGAACACACCCATTATAAAGAAATCACATTAGGATTCTCTTTTTAAGCTGTTCCTTAAAACACTAGTGCTTAGGAAATCTATTGGAGGCAGAAGCAGTCAAGGGTAGCCTAGGGTTAGGGTTAGGCTTAGGGTTAGGCTTAGGGTACGGCTTAGGGTACGGGTTCATGGAGGGGTGCGGGTACGGCGTAGGGCATGGGTTAGGGTTAGGGTTAGGGTTAGTGTTAGGGTTAGGGCTCGGTTTAGGGTACGGGTTAGGAATAGGGTACGTGTTAGGGTTAGGATAGGGGTTAGGGTTAGGGTACGCGTTAGGGTTAGAGTAGTTATTAAACCTATCCCACTCTCTAGACACCCCTTAGCACGTAAAGGAATATTATTTGGGGGTTCAGCCATGGAGAAGAGTTTACACACTGGGATAAGATAAGGAACACACCCATTATAAAGAAATCACATTAGGATTCTCTTTTTAAGCTGTTCCTTAAAACACTAGTGCTTAGGAAATCTATTGGAGGCAGAAGCAGTCAAGGGTAGCCTAGGGTTAGGGTTAGGCTCAGGGTTAGGCTTAGGGTACGGCCTAGGGTACGGGTTCGGGGAGGGGTTCGGTTATGGCGTAGGGTATGGGTTAGGGTTAGGGTTAGGGTTAGTGTTAGGGTTAGGGCTCGGTTTAGGGTACGGGTTAGGATTAGGGTACGTGTTAGGGTTAGGGTAGTGGTTAGGGATAGGGTACGCGTTAGGGTTAGGGTAGGGGTTAGGGTTAGGGTACGCGTTAGGTTTAGGGTAGTTATTAAACCTATCCCACTCTCTAGATACCCCTTAGCACGTAAAGGAATATTATTTGGGGGTCCAGCCATGGAGAAGAGTTTAGACACTAGGATAAGATAAGGAACACACCCATTATAAAGAAATCACATTAGGATTCTCTTTTTAAGCTGTTCCTTAAAACACTAGTTCTTAGGAAATCTATTGGAAGCAGAAGCAGTCAAGGGTAGCCTAGGGTTAGGCTCAGGCTTAGGGTTAGGCTTAGGGGACGGCTTAGGGTACGGGTTTGGGGTAGGGGTTCGGGTACGGCGTAGGGTATGGGTTAGGGTTAGGGTTAGGGTTAGGGTTAGGGCTCGGTTTAGGGTACGGCTTAGGATTAGGGTACGTGTTAGGGTTAGGGTAGGGGTTAGGGTTAGGGTACACTTTAGGGTTAGGGTAGTTATTAAACCTATCCCACTCTCTAGATACCCCTTAGCACATAAAGGAATATTATTTGGGGGTCCAGCCATGGAGAAGAGTTTAGACACTAGGATAAGATAAGGAAGACACCCAGTATTAAGAAATCACATTAGGATTCTCTTTTTAAGCTGTTCCTTAAAACACTAGTGCTTAGGAAATCTATTGGAGGCAGAAGCAGTCAAGGGTAGCCTAGGGTTAGGGTTAGGCTTAGGGTTAGGCTTAGGGTACGGCTTAGGGTACGGGTTCATGGAGGGGTGCGGGTACGGCGTAGGGCATGGGTTAGGGTTAGGGTTAGGGTTAGTGTTAGGGTTAGGGCTCGGTTTAGGGTACGGGTTAGGAATAGGGTACGTGTTAGGGTTAGGATAGGGGTTAGGGTTAGGGTACGCGTTAGGGTTAGAGTAGTTATTAAACCTATCCCACTCTCTAGACACCCCTTAGCACGTAAAGGAATATTATTTGGGGGTTCAGCCATGGAGAAGAGTTTACACACTGGGATAAGATAAGGAACACACCCATTATAAAGAAATCACATTAGGATTCTCTTTTTAAGCTGTTCCTTAAAACACTAGTGCTTAGGAAATCTATTGGAGGCAGAAGCAGTCAAGGGTAGCCTAGGGTTAGGGTTAGGCTCAGGGTTAGGCTTAGGGTACGGCCTAGGGTACGGGTTCGGGGAGGGGTTCGGTTATGGCGTAGGGTATGGGTTAGGGTTAGGGTTAGGGTTAGTGTTAGGGTTAGGGCTCGGTTTAGGGTACGGGTTAGGATTAGGGTACGTGTTAGGGTTTGGGTAGTGGTTAGGGATAGGGTACGCGTTAGGGTTAGGGTAGGTGTTAGGGTTAGGGTACGCGTTAGGTTTAGGGTAGTTATTAAACCTATCCCACTCTCTAGATACCCCTTAGCACGTAAAGGAATATTATTTGGGGGTCCAGCCATGGAGAAGAGTTTAGACACTAGGATAAGATAAGGAACACACCCATTATAAAGAAATCACATTAGGATTCTCTTTTTAAGCTGTTCCTTATAACACTAGTGCTTAGGAAATCTATTGGAGGCAGAAGCAGTCAAGGGTAGCCTAGGGTTAGGGTTAGGCTTAGGGTTAGGGTTAGGGTCCGGCTTAGGGTACGGGTTCGGGGAGGGGTGCGGGTACGGTGTAGGGTATGGGTTAGGGTTAGGGTTAGGGTTAGTGTTAGGGTTAGGGCTCGGTTTAGGGTATGGTTAGGAATAGGGTACGTGTTAGGGTTAGGGTAGGGGTTAGGGTACGCGTTAGGGTTAGGGTAGTTATTAAACCTATCCCACTCTCTAGATACCCCTTAGCACGTAAAGGAATATTATTTGGGGGTCCAGCCATGGAGAAGAGTTTAGACAGTAGGATAAGATAAGGAACACACCCATTATAAAGAAATCACACAAGGATTCTCTTTTTAAGCTGTTCCTTAAAACACTAGTGCTTAGGAAATCTATTGGAAGCAGAAGCAGTCAAGGGTAGCCTAGGGTTAGGGTCAGGCTTAGGGTTAGGCTTAGGGGACGGCTTAGGGTACGGGTTTGGGGTAGGGGTTCGGGTAAGGCGTAGGGTATGGGTTAGGGTTAGGGTTAGGGTTAGTGTTAGGGTTAGGGCTCGGTTTAGGGTACGGCTTAGGATTAGGGTACGTGTTAGGGTTAGGGTAGGGGTTAGGGTTAGGGTACACGTTAGGGTTAGGGTAGTTATTAAACCTATCCCACTCTCTAGATACCCCTTAGCACGTAAAGGAATATTATTTGGGGGTCCAGCCATGGAGAAGAGTTTAGACACTAGGATAAGATAAGGAACACACCCATTATAAAGAAATCACATTAGGATTCTCTTTTTAAGCTGTTCCTTAAAACACTAGTGCTTAGGAAATCTATTGGAGGCAGAAGCAGTCAAGGGTAGCCTAGGGTTAGGGTTAGGCTTAGGGTTAGGCTTAGGGTACGGCTTAGGGTACGGGTTCGGGGAGGGGTTCGGGTACGGCGTAGGGTATGGGTTAGGGTTAGGGTTAGGGTTAGTATTAGGGTTAGGGCTCGGTTTAGGGTACGGGTTAGGATTAGGGTACGTGTCAGGGTTATGGTAGGGGTTAGGGTTAGGGTACGCGTTAGTGTTAGGGTAGTTATTAAACCTATCCCACTCTCTAGATACCCGTTAGCACGTAAAGGAATATTATTTGGGGGTCCAGCCATGGAGAAGAGTTTAGACACTAGGATAAGATAAGGAACACACCCATTATAAAGAAATCACATTAGGATTCTCTTTTTAAGCTGTTCCTTAAAACACTAGTGCTTAGGAAATCTATTGGAGGCAGAAGCAGTCAAGGGTAGCCTAGGGTTAGGGTTAGGCTTAGGGTTAGCGTCAGGGTACGGCTTAGGGTACGGGTTCGGGGAGGGGTGCGGGTACGGCGTAGGGTATGGGTTAGGGTTAGTGTTAGGGTTAGGGCTCGTTTTACGGTACGGGTTAGGAATAGGGTACGTGTTAGGGTTAGGGTAGGGGTTAGGGTTAGGGTACGCGTTAGGGTTAGGGTAGTTATTAAACCTATCCCACTCTCTAGATACCCCTTAGCACGTAAAGGAATATTATTTGGGGGTCCAGCCATGGAGAAGAGTTTAGACACTGGGATAAGATAAGGAACACACCCATTATAAAGAAATCACATTAGGATTCTCTTTTAAAGCTGTTCCTTAAAACACTAGTGCTTAGGAAATCTATTGGAGGCAGAAGCAGTCAAGGGTAGCCTAGGGTTAGGTTTAGGCTTAGGGTTAGGCTTAGGGTACGGCTTAGGGTACGGGTTCGGGGAGGGGTGCGGGTACGGCGTAGGGTATGGGTTAGGGTTAGGGTTAGGGTTAGTGTTAGGGTTAGGGCTCAGTTTAGGGTACGGGTTAGGATTAGGGTACTTGTTAGGGTTAGGGTAGGGGTTAGGGTTAGGGTACGCGTTAGGGTTAGGGTAGTTATTAAACCTATCCCACTCTCTAGATACCCCTTAGCACGTAAAGGAATATTATTTGGGGGTCCAGCCATGGAGAAGAGTTTAGACACTAGGATAAGATAAGGAACACACCCATTATAAAGAAATCACATTAGGATTCTCTTTTTAAGCCGTTCCTTAAAACACTAGTGCTTAGGAAATCTATTGGAGGCACAAGCAGTCAAGGGTAGCCTAGGGTTAGGGTTAGGCTCAGGGTTAGGCTTAGGTTACGGCGTAGGGTACGGGTTCGGGGAGGGGTTCGGGTACGGTGTAGGGTATGGGTTAGGGTTAGGGTTAGGGTTAGTGTTAGGGTTAGGGCTCGTTTTAGGGTACGGGTTAGGATTAGGGTACGTGTTAGGGTTAGGGTAGGGGTTAGGGTTAGGGTACGCGTTAGGGTTAGGGTATTTATTAAACCTATCCCACTCTCTAGATACCCTTTAGCACGTAAAGGAATATTATTTGGGGGTCCAGCCATGGAGAAGAGATTAGACACTAGGATAAGATAAGGAACACACCCATTATAAAGAAATCACATTAGGATTCTCTTTTTAAGCTGTTCCTTAAAACACTAGTGCTTAGGAAATCTATTGGAGGCAGAAGCAGTCAAGGGTAGCCTAGGGTTAGGGTTAGGCTTAGGGTTAGGCTTAGGGTACGGCTTAGGGTACGGGTTCGGGGAAGGGTGCGGGTACGGCGTAGGGTATGGGTTAGGGTTAGGGTTAGGATTAGTGTTAGGGTTAGGGCTCGGTTTAGGGTACGGGTTAGGATTAGGGTACGTGTTAGGGTTAGGGTAGGGGTTAGGGTTAGGGTACGCATTAGGGTTAGGGTAGTTATTAAACCTATCCCACTCTCTAGATACCCCTTAGCACGTAAAGGAATATTATTTGGGGGTCCAGCCATGGAGAAGAGTTTAGACACTAGTATAAGATAAGGAACACACCCATTATAAAGAAATCACATTAGGATTCTCTTTTTAAGCTGTTCCTTAAAACACTAGTGCTTAGGAAATCTATTGGAGGCAGAAGCATTCAAGGGTAGCCAAGGGTTAGGGTTAGGCTTAGGGTTACGGTTAGGGTATGGCTTAGGGTACGGGTTCGGGGAGGGGTGCGGGTACGGCGTAGGGTATGGGTTAGGGTTAGGGTTAGGGTTAGTGTTAGGGTTAGGTCTCGGTTTAGGGTACGGGTTAGGATTAGGGTACGTGTTAGGGTTAGGGTAGGGGTTAGGGTTAGGGTACGCGTTAGGGTTAGGGTAGATATTAAACCTATCCCACTCTCTAGATACCCCTTAGCACGTAAAGGAATATTATTTGGGGGTCCAGCCATGGAGAAGAGTTTAGACACTAGGATAAGATAAGGAACACACCCATTATAAAGAAATCACATTAGGATTCTCTTTTTAAGCTGTTCCTTAAAACACTAGTGCTTAGGAAATCTATTGGAGGCAGAAGCAGTCAAGGGTAGCCTAGGGTTAGGGTTAGGCTTAGGGTTAGGGTCAGGGTACCGCTTAGGGTACGGGTTCGGGGAGGGGTGCGGGTACGGCGTAGGGTATGGGTTAGGGTTAGGGTTAGGGTTAGTGTTAGGGTTAGGGCTCGGTTTAGGGTACGGGTTGGGAATAGGGTACGTGTTAGGGTTAGGGTATGGATTAGGGTAAGGGTACGCGTTAGGGTTAGGGTAGTTATTAAACCTATCCCACTCTCAAGATACCCCTTAGCACGTAAAGGAATATTATTTGGGGGTCCAGCCATGGAGAAGAGTTTAGACACTAGGATAACATAAGGAACACACCCATTATAAAGAAATCACATTAGGATTCTCTTTTTAAGCTGTTCCTTAAAACACTAGTGCTTAGGAAATCTATTGGAGGCAGAAGCAGTCAAGGGTAGCCTAGGGTTAGGGTTAGGCTTAGGGTTAGGCTTAGGGTACGGCTTAGGGTACGGGTTCGGGGAGGGGTGCGGGTACGGCGTAGGGTATGGGTTAGGGTTAGGGTTAGGGTTAGTGTTAGGGTTAGGGCTCGGTTTAGGGTACGGGTTAGGATTAGGGTACGTGTTAGGGTTAGGGTAGGGGTTAGGGTTAGGGTACGCGTTAGGGTTAGGGTAGTTATTAAACCTATCCCACTCTCTAGATACCCGTTAGCACGTAAAGGAATATTATTTGGGGGTCCAGCCATGGAGAAGAGTTTGGACACTAGGATAAGATAAGGAACACACCCATTATAAAGAAATCACATTAGGATTCTCTTTTTAAGCTGTTCCTTAAAACACTAGTGCTTAGGAAATCTATTGGAGGCAGAAGCAGTCAAGGGTAGCCTAGGGTTAGGGTTAGGCTTAGGGTTAGGCTTAGGGTACGGCTTAGGGTACGGGTTCGGGGAGGGGTGCGGGTACGGCGTAGGGTATGGGTTAGGGTTAGGGTTAAGGTTAGTGTTAGGGTTAGGGCTCGGTTTAGGGTACGGGTTAGGATTAGGGTACGTGTTAGGGTTAGGATAGGGGTTAGGGTTAGGGTACGCGTTAGGGTTAGAGTAGTTATTAAACCTATCCCACTCTCTAGACACCCCTTAGCACGTAAAGGAATATTATTTGGGGGTTCAGCCATGGAGAAGAGTTTACACACTGGGATAAGATAAGGAACACACCCATTATAAAGAAATCACATTAGGATTCTCTTTTTAAGCTGTTCCTTAAAACACTAGTGCTTAGGAAATCTATTGGAGGCAGAAGCAGTCAAGGGTAGCCTAGGGTTAGGGTTAGGCTCAGGGTTAGGCTTAGGGTACGGCCTAGGGTACGGGTTCGGGGAGGGGTTCGGTTATGGCGTAGGGTATGGGTTAGGGTTAGGGTTAGGGTTAGTGTTAGGGTTAGGGCTCGGTTTAGGGTACGGGTTAGGATTAGGGTACGTGTTAGGGTTTGGGTAGTGGTTAGGGATAGGGTACGCGTTAGGGTTAGGGTAGGTGTTAGGGTTAGGGTACGCGTTAGGTTTAGGGTAGTTATTAAACCTATCCCACTCTCTAGATACCCCTTAGCACGTAAAGGAATATTATTTGGGGGTCCAGCCATGGAGAAGAGTTTAGACACTAGGATAAGATAAGGAACACACCCATTATAAAGAAATCACATTAGGATTCTCTTTTTAAGCTGTTCCTTATAACACTAGTGCTTAGGAAATCTATTGGAGGCAGAAGCAGTCAAGGGTAGCCTAGGGTTAGGGTTAGGCTTAGGGTTAGGGTTAGGGTCCGGCTTAGGGTACGGGTTCGGGGAGGGGTGCGGGTACGGTGTAGGGTATGGGTTAGGGTTAGGGTTAGGGTTAGTGTTAGGGTTAGGGCTCGGTTTAGGGTATGGTTAGGAATAGGGTACGTGTTAGGGTTAGGGTAGGGGTTAGGGTACGCGTTAGGGTTAGGGTAGTTATTAAACCTATCCCACTCTCTAGATACCCCTTAGCACGTAAAGGAATATTATTTGGGGGTCCAGCCATGGAGAAGAGTTTAGACAGTAGGATAAGATAAGGAACACACCCATTATAAAGAAATCACACAAGGATTCTCTTTTTAAGCTGTTCCTTAAAACACTAGTGCTTAGGAAATCTATTGGAAGCAGAAGCAGTCAAGGGTAGCCTAGGGTTAGGGTCAGGCTTAGGGTTAGGCTTAGGGGACGGCTTAGGGTACGGGTTTGGGGTAGGGGTTCGGGTAAGGCGTAGGGTATGGGTTAGGGTTAGGGTTAGGGTTAGTGTTAGGGTTAGGGCTCGGTTTAGGGTACGGCTTAGGATTAGGGTACGTGTTAGGGTTAGGGTAGGGGTTAGGGTTAGGGTACACGTTAGGGTTAGGGTAGTTATTAAACCTATCCCACTCTCTAGATACCCCTTAGCACGTAAAGGAATATTATTTGGGGGTCCAGCCATGGAGAAGAGTTTAGACACTAGGATAAGATAAGGAACACACCCATTATAAAGAAATCACATTAGGATTCTCTTTTTAAGCTGTTCCTTAAAACACTAGTGCTTAGGAAATCTATTGGAGGCAGAAGCAGTCAAGGGTAGCCTAGGGTTAGGGTTAGGCTTAGGGTTAGGCTTAGGGTACGGCTTAGGGTACGGGTTCGGGGAGGGGTTCGGGTACGGCGTAGGGTATGGGTTAGGGTTAGGGTTAGGGTTAGTATTAGGGTTAGGGCTCGGTTTAGGGTACGGGTTAGGATTAGGGTACGTGTCAGGGTTATGGTAGGGGTTAGGGTTAGGGTACGCGTTAGTGTTAGGGTAGTTATTAAACCTATCCCACTCTCTAGATACCCGTTAGCACGTAAAGGAATATTATTTGGGGGTCCAGCCATGGAGAAGAGTTTAGACACTAGGATAAGATAAGGAACACACCCATTATAAAGAAATCACATTAGGATTCTCTTTTTAAGCTGTTCCTTAAAACACTAGTGCTTAGGAAATCTATTGGAGGCAGAAGCAGTCAAGGGTAGCCTAGGGTTAGGGTTAGGCTTAGGGTTAGCGTCAGGGTACGGCTTAGGGTACGGGTTCGGGGAGGGGTGCGGGTACGGCGTAGGGTATGGGTTAGGGTTAGTGTTAGGGTTAGGGCTCGTTTTACGGTACGGGTTAGGAATAGGGTACGTGTTAGGGTTAGGGTAGGGGTTAGGGTTAGGGTACGCGTTAGGGTTAGGGTAGTTATTAAACCTATCCCACTCTCTAGATACCCCTTAGCACGTAAAGGAATATTATTTGGGGGTCCAGCCATGGAGAAGAGTTTAGACACTGGGATAAGATAAGGAACACACCCATTATAAAGAAATCACATTAGGATTCTCTTTTAAAGCTGTTCCTTAAAACACTAGTGCTTAGGAAATCTATTGGAGGCAGAAGCAGTCAAGGGTAGCCTAGGGTTAGGTTTAGGCTTAGGGTTAGGCTTAGGGTACGGCTTAGGGTACGGGTTCGGGGAGGGGTGCGGGTACGGCGTAGGGTATGGGTTAGGGTTAGGGTTAGGGTTAGTGTTAGGGTTAGGGCTCAGTTTAGGGTACGGGTTAGGATTAGGGTACTTGTTAGGGTTAGGGTAGGGGTTAGGGTTAGGGTACGCGTTAGGGTTAGGGTAGTTATTAAACCTATCCCACTCTCTAGATACCCCTTAGCACGTAAAGGAATATTATTTGGGGGTCCAGCCATGGAGAAGAGTTTAGACACTAGGATAAGATAAGGAACACACCCATTATAAAGAAATCACATTAGGATTCTCTTTTTAAGCCGTTCCTTAAAACACTAGTGCTTAGGAAATCTATTGGAGGCACAAGCAGTCAAGGGTAGCCTAGGGTTAGGGTTAGGCTCAGGGTTAGGCTTAGGTTACGGCGTAGGGTACGGGTTCGGGGAGGGGTTCGGGTACGGTGTAGGGTATGGGTTAGGGTTAGGGTTAGGGTTAGTGTTAGGGTTAGGGCTCGTTTTAGGGTACGGGTTAGGATTAGGGTACGTGTTAGGGTTAGGGTAGGGGTTAGGGTTAGGGTACGCGTTAGGGTTAGGGTATTTATTAAACCTATCCCACTCTCTAGATACCCTTTAGCACGTAAAGGAATATTATTTGGGGGTCCAGCCATGGAGAAGAGATTAGACACTAGGATAAGATAAGGAACACACCCATTATAAAGAAATCACATTAGGATTCTCTTTTTAAGCTGTTCCTTAAAACACTAGTGCTTAGGAAATCTATTGGAGGCAGAAGCAGTCAAGGGTAGCCTAGGGTTAGGGTTAGGCTTAGGGTTAGGCTTAGGGTACGGCTTAGGGTACGGGTTCGGGGAAGGGTGCGGGTACGGCGTAGGGTATGGGTTAGGGTTAGGGTTAGGATTAGTGTTAGGGTTAGGGCTCGGTTTAGGGTACGGGTTAGGATTAGGGTACGTGTTAGGGTTAGGGTAGGGGTTAGGGTTAGGGTACGCATTAGGGTTAGGGTAGTTATTAAACCTATCCCACTCTCTAGATACCCCTTAGCACGTAAAGGAATATTATTTGGGGGTCCAGCCATGGAGAAGAGTTTAGACACTAGTATAAGATAAGGAACACACCCATTATAAAGAAATCACATTAGGATTCTCTTTTTAAGCTGTTCCTTAAAACACTAGTGCTTAGGAAATCTATTGGAGGCAGAAGCATTCAAGGGTAGCCAAGGGTTAGGGTTAGGCTTAGGGTTACGGTTAGGGTATGGCTTAGGGTACGGGTTCGGGGAGGGGTGCGGGTACGGCGTAGGGTATGGGTTAGGGTTAGGGTTAGGGTTAGTGTTAGGGTTAGGTCTCGGTTTAGGGTACGGGTTAGGATTAGGGTACGTGTTAGGGTTAGGGTAGGGGTTAGGGTTAGGGTACGCGTTAGGGTTAGGGTAGATATTAAACCTATCCCACTCTCTAGATACCCCTTAGCACGTAAAGGAATATTATTTGGGGGTCCAGCCATGGAGAAGAGTTTAGACACTAGGATAAGATAAGGAACACACCCATTATAAAGAAATCACATTAGGATTCTCTTTTTAAGCTGTTCCTTAAAACACTAGTGCTTAGGAAATCTATTGGAGGCAGAAGCAGTCAAGGGTAGCCTAGGGTTAGGGTTAGGCTTAGGGTTAGGGTCAGGGTACCGCTTAGGGTACGGGTTCGGGGAGGGGTGCGGGTACGGCGTAGGGTATGGGTTAGGGTTAGGGTTAGGGTTAGTGTTAGGGTTAGGGCTCGGTTTAGGGTACGGGTTGGGAATAGGGTACGTGTTAGGGTTAGGGTATGGATTAGGGTAAGGGTACGCGTTAGGGTTAGGGTAGTTATTAAACCTATCCCACTCTCAAGATACCCCTTAGCACGTAAAGGAATATTATTTGGGGGTCCAGCCATGGAGAAGAGTTTAGACACTAGGATAACATAAGGAACACACCCATTATAAAGAAATCACATTAGGATTCTCTTTTTAAGCTGTTCCTTAAAACACTAGTGCTTAGGAAATCTATTGGAGGCAGAAGCAGTCAAGGGTAGCCTAGGGTTAGGGTTAGGCTTAGGGTTAGGCTTAGGGTACGGCTTAGGGTACGGGTTCGGGGAGGGGTGCGGGTACGGCGTAGGGTATGGGTTAGGGTTAGGGTTAGGGTTAGTGTTAGGGTTAGGGCTCGGTTTAGGGTACGGGTTAGGATTAGGGTACGTGTTAGGGTTAGGGTAGGGGTTAGGGTTAGGGTACGCGTTAGGGTTAGGGTAGTTATTAAACCTATCCCACTCTCTAGATACCCGTTAGCACGTAAAGGAATATTATTTGGGGGTCCAGCCATGGAGAAGAGTTTGGACACTAGGATAAGATAAGGAACACACCCATTATAAAGAAATCACATTAGGATTCTCTTTTTAAGCTGTTCCTTAAAACACTAGTGCTTAGGAAATCTATTGGAGGCAGAAGCAGTCAAGGGTAGCCTAGGGTTAGGGTTAGGCTTAGGGTTAGGCTTAGGGTACGGCTTAGGGTACGGGTTCGGGGAGGGGTGCGGGTACGGCGTAGGGTATGGGTTAGGGTTAGGGTTAAGGTTAGTGTTAGGGTTAGGGCTCGGTTTAGGGTACGGGTTAGGATTAGGGTACGTGTTAGGGTTAGGGTAGGGGTTAGGGTTAGGGTACGCGTTAGGGTTAGGGTAGGGGTTAGGGTTAGGGTACGCGTTAGGTTTAGGGTAGTTATTAAACCTATCCCACTCTCTAGATACCCCTTAGCACGTAAAGGAATATTATTTGGGGGTCCAGCCATGGAGAAGAGTTTAGACACTAGGATAAGATAAGGAACACACCCATTATAAAGAAATCACATTAGGATTCTCTTTTTAAGCTGTTCCTTATAACACTAGTGCTTAGGAAATCTATTGGAGGCAGAAGCAGTCAAGGGTAGCCTAGGGTTAGGGTTAGGCTTAGGGTTAGGGTTAGGGTACGGCTTAGGGTACGGGTTCGGGGAGGGGTGCGGGTACGGTGTAGGGTATGGGTTAGGGTTAGGGTTAGGGTTAGTGTTAGGGTTAGGGCTCGGTTTAGGGTATGGTTAGGAATAGGGTACGTGTTAGGGTTAGGGTAGGGGTTAGGGTACGCGTTAGGGTTAGGGTAGTTATTAAACCTATCCCACTCTCTAGATACCCCTTAGCACGTAAAGGAATATTATTTGGGGGTCCAGCCATGGAGAAGAGTTTAGACAGTAGGATAAGATAAGGAACACACCCATTATAAAGAAATCACACAAGGATTCTCTTTTTAAGCTGTTCCTTAAAACACTAGTGCTTAGGAAATCTATTGGAAGCAGAAGCAGTCAAGGGTAGCCTAGGGTTAGGGTCAGGCTTAGGGTTAGGCTTAGGGGACGGCTTAGGGTACGGGTTTGGGGTAGGGGTTCGGGTACGGCGTAGGGTATGGGTTAGGGTTAGGGTTAGGGTTAGTGTTAGGGTTAGGGCTCGGTTTAGGGTACGGCTTAGGATTAGGGTACGTGTTAGGGTTAGGGTAGGGGTTAGGGTTAGGGTACACGTTAGGGTTAGGGTAGTTATTAAACCTATCCCACTCTCTAGATACCCCTTAGCACGTAAAGGAATATTATTTGGGGGTCCAGCCATGGAGAAGAGTTTAGACACTAGGATAAGATAAGGAACACACCCATTATAAAGAAATCACATTAGGATTCTCTTTTTAAGCTGTTCCTTAAAACACTAGTGCTTAGGAAATCTATTGGAGGCAGAAGCAGTCAAGGGTAGCCTAGGGTTAGGGTTAGGCTTAGGGTTAGGCTTAGGGTACGGCTTAGGGTACGGGTTCGGGGAGGGGTGCGGGTACGGCGTAGGGTATGGGTTAGGGTTAGGGTTAGGGTTAGTGTTAGGGTTAGAGCTCGGTTTAGGGTACGGGTTAGCATTAGGGTACGTGTTAGGGTTAGGGTAGGGGTTAGGGTTAGGGTACGCGTTAGGGTTAGGGTAGTTATTAAACCTATCCCATTCTCTAGATACCCCTTAGCACGTAAAGGAATATTATTTGGGGGTCCAGCCATGGAGAAGAGTTTAGACACTGGGATAAGATAAGGAACACACCCATTATAAAGAAATCACATTAGCATTCTCTTTTTAAGCTGTTCCTTAAAACACTAGTGCTTAGGAAATCTATTGGAGGCAGAAGCAGTCAAGGGTAGCCTAGGGTTAGGGTTAGGCTCAGGGTTAGGGTTAGGGTACGGATTAGGGTACGGGTTCGGGGAGGGGTGCGGGTATGGCGTAGGGTATGGGTTAGGGTTAGGGTTAGGGTTAGTGTTAGGGTTAGGGCTCGGTTTAGGGTACGGGTTAGGAATAGGGTACGTGTTAGGGTTAGGGTAGGGGTTAGGGTTAGGGTACACGTTAGGGTTAGAGTAGTTATTAAACCTATCCCACTCTCTAGATACCCCTTAGCACGTAAAGGAATATTATTTGGGGGTCCAGCCATGGAGAAGAGTTTAGACACTAGGATAAGATAAGGAACACACCCATTATAAAGAAATCACATTAGGATTCTCTTTTTAAGCTGTTCTTTAAAACACTAGTGCTTAGGAAATGTATTGGAGGCAGAAGCAGTCAAGGGTAGCCTAGGGTTAGGGTTAGGCTTAGGGTTAGGCTTAGGATACGGCTTAGGGTACGGGTTCGGGGAGGGGTTCGAGTACGGCGTAGGGTATGGGTTAGGGTTAGGGTTAGGGTTAGTGTTAGGGTTAGGGCTCGGTTTATGGTACGGGTTAGGATTAGGGTACGTGTTAGGGTTAGGGTAGGGGTTAGGGTTAGGGTACGCGTTAGGGTTAGGGTAGTTATTAAACCTATCCCACTCTCTAGATACCCCTTAGCACGTAAAGGAATATTATTTGGGGGTCCAGCCATGGAGAAGAGTTTAGACACTAGGATAAGATAAGGAACACACCCATTATAAAGAAATCACATTAGGATTCTCTTTTTAAGCTGTTCCTTAAAACACTAGTGCTTAGGAAATCTATTGGAGGCAGAAGCAGTCAAGGGTAGCCTAGGGTTAGGGTTAGGCTTAGGTTTAGGGTTAGGGTACGGCTTAGGGTACGGTTTCGGGGAGGGGTGCGGGTACGGCGTAGGGTATGGGTTAGGGTTAGGGTTAGGGTTAGTGTTAGGGTTAGGGCTCGGTTTAGGGTATGGGTTAGGAATAGGGTACGTGTTAGGGTTAGGGTAGGGGTTAGGGTTAGGGTACGCGTTAGGGTTAGGGTAGTTATTAAACCTATCCCACTCTCTAGATACCCCTTAGCACGTAAAGGAATATTATTTGGGGGTCCAGCCATGGAGAAGAGTTTAGACACTAGGATAAGAAAAGGAACACACCCATTATAAAGAAATCACATTAGGATTCTCTTTTTAAGCTGTTCCTTAAAACACTAGTGCTTAGGAAATCTATTGGAGGCAGAAGCAGTCAAGGGTAGCCTAGGGTTAGGGTTAGGCTTAGGGTTAGGCTTAGGGTACGGCTTAGGGTACGGGTTCATGGAGGGGTGCGGGTACGGCGTAGGGCATGGGTTAGGGTTAGGGTTAGGGTTAGTGTTAGGGTTAGGGCTCGGTTTAGGGTACGGGTTAGGAATAGGGTACGTGTTAGGGTTAGGATAGGGGTTAGGGTTAGGGTACGCGTTAGGGTTAGAGTAGTTATTAAACCTATCCCACTCTCTAGACACCCCTTAGCACGTAAAGGAATATTATTTGGGGGTTCAGCCATGGAGAAGAGTTTACACACTGGGATAAGATAAGGAACACACCCATTATAAAGAAATCACATTAGGATTCTCTTTTTAAGCTGTTCCTTAAAACACTAGTGCTTAGGAAATCTATTGGAGGCAGAAGCAGTCAAGGGTAGCCTAGGGTTAGGGTTAGGCTCAGGGTTAGGCTTAGGGTACGGCCTAGGGTACGGGTTCGGGGAGGGGTTCGGTTATGGCGTAGGGTATGGGTTAGGGTTAGGGTTAGGGTTAGTGTTAGGGTTAGGGCTCGGTTTAGGGTACGGGTTAGGATTAGGGTACGTGTTAGGGTTTGGGTAGTGGTTAGGGATAGGGTACGCGTTAGGGTTAGGGTAGGGGTTAGGGTTAGGGTACGCGTTAGGTTTAGGGTAGTTATTAAACCTATCCCACTCTCTAGATACCCCTTAGCACGTAAAGGAATATTATTTGGGGGTCCAGCCATGGAGAAGAGTTTAGACACTAGGATAAGATAAGGAACACACCCATTATAAAGAAATCACATTAGGATTCTCTTTTTAAGCTGTTCCTTATAACACTAGTGCTTAGGAAATCTATTGGAGGCAGAAGCAGTCAAGGGTAGCCTAGGGTTAGGGTTAGGCTTAGGGTTAGGGTTAGGGTACGGCTTAGGGTACGGGTTCGGGGAGGGGTGCGGGTACGGTGTAGGGTATGGGTTAGGGTTAGGGTTAGGGTTAGTGTTAGGGTTAGGGCTCGGTTTAGGGTATGGTTAGGAATAGGGTACGTGTTAGGGTTAGGGTAGGGGTTAGGGTACGCGTTAGGGTTAGGGTAGTTATTAAACCTATCCCACTCTCTAGATACCCCTTAGCACGTAAAGGAATATTATTTGGGGGTCCAGCCATGGAGAAGAGTTTAGACAGTAGGATAAGATAAGGAACACACCCATTATAAAGAAATCACACAAGGATTCTCTTTTTAAGCTGTTCCTTAAAACACTAGTGCTTAGGAAATCTATTGGAAGCAGAAGCAGTCAAGGGTAGCCTAGGGTTAGGGTCAGGCTTAGGGTTAGGCTTAGGGGACGGCTTAGGGTACGGGTTTGGGGTAGGGGTTCGGGTACGGCGTAGGGTATGGGTTAGGGTTAGGGTTAGGGTTAGTGTTAGGGTTAGGGCTCGGTTTAGGGTACGGCTTAGGATTAGGGTACGTGTTAGGGTTAGGGTAGGGGTTAGGGTTAGGGTACACGTTAGGGTTAGGGTAGTTATTAAACCTATCCCACTCTCTAGATACCCCTTAGCACGTAAAGGAATATTATTTGGGGGTCCAGCCATGGAGAAGAGTTTAGACACTAGGATAAGATAAGGAACACACCCATTATAAAGAAATCACATTAGGATTCTCTTTTTAAGCTGTTCCTTAAAACACTAGTGCTTAGGAAATCTATTGGAGGCAGAAGCAGTCAAGGGTAGCCTAGGGTTAGGGTTAGGCTTAGGGTTAGGCTTAGGGTACGACTTAGGGTACGGGTTCGGGGAGGGGTTCGGGTACGGCGTAGGGTATGGGTTAGGGTTAGGGTTAGGGTTAGTATTAGGGTTAGGGCTCGTTTTACGGTACGGGTTAGGAATAGGGTACGTGTTAGGGTTAGGGTAGGGGTTAGGGTTAGGGTACGCGTTAGGGTTAGGGTAGTTATTAAACCTATCCCACTCTCTAGATACCCCTTAGCACGTAAAGGAATATTATTTGGGGGTCCAGCCATGGAGAAGAGTTTAGACACTGGGATAAGATAAGGAACACACCCATTATAAAGAAATCACATTAGGATTCTCTTTTAAAGCTGTTCCTTAAAACACTAGTGCTTAGGAAATCTATTGGAGGCAGAAGCAGTCAAGGGTAGCCTAGGGTTAGGTTTAGGCTTAGGGTTAGGCTTAGGGTACGGCTTAGGGTACGGGTTCGGGGAGGGGTGCGGGTACGGCGTAGGGTATGGGTTAGGGTTAGGGTTAGGGTTAGTGTTAGGGTTAGGGCTCAGTTTAGGGTACGGGTTAGGATTAGGGTACTTGTTAGGGTTAGGGTAGGGGTTAGGGTTAGGGTACGCGTTAGGGTTAGGGTAGTTATTAAACCTATCCCACTCTCTAGATACCCCTTAGCACGTAAAGGAATATTATTTGGGGGTCCAGCCATGGAGAAGAGTTTAGACACTAGGATAAGATAAGGAACACACCCATTATAAAGAAATCACATTAGGATTCTCTTTTTAAGCTGTTCCTTAAAACACTAGTGCTTAGGAAATCTATTGGAGGCACAAGCAGTCAAGGGTAGCCTAGGGTTAGGGTTAGGCTCAGGGTTAGGCTTAGGTTACGGCGTAGGGTACGGGTTCGGGGAGGGGTTCGGGTACGGTGTAGGGTATGGGTTAGGGTTAGGGTTAGGGTTAGTGTTAGGGTTAGGGCTCGTTTTAGGGTACGGGTTAGGATTAGGGTACGTGTTAGGGTTAGGGTAGGGGTTAGGGTTAGGGTACGCGTTAGGGTTAGGGTATTTATTAAACCTATCCCACTCTCTAGATACCCTTTAGCACGTAAAGGAATATTATTTGGGGGTCCAGCCATGGAGAAGAGATTAGACACTAGGATAAGATAAGGAACACACCCATTATAAAGAAATCACATTAGGATTCTCTTTTTAAGCTGTTCCTTAAAACACTAGTGCTTAGGAAATCTATTGGAGGCAGAAGCAGTCAAGGGTAGCCTAGGGTTAGGGTTAGGCTTAGGGTTAGGCTTAGGGTACGGCTTAGGGTACGGGTTCGGGGAAGGGTGCGGGTACGGCGTAGGGTATGGGTTAGGGTTAGGGTTAGGATTAGTGTTAGGGTTAGGGCTCGGTTTAGGGTACGGGTTAGGATTAGGGTACGTGTTAGGGTTAGGGTAGGGGTTAGGGTTAGGGTACGCATTAGGGTTAGGGTAGTTATTAACCTATCCCACTCTCTAGATACCCCTTAGCACGTAAAGGAATATTATTTGGGGGTCCAGCCATGGAGAAGAGTTTAGACACTAGTATAAGATAAGGAACACACCCATTATAAAGAAATCACATTAGGATTCTCTTTTTAAGCTGTTCCTTAAAACACTAGTGCTTAGGAAATCTATTGGAGGCAGAAGCAGTCAAGGGTAGCCTAGGGTTAGGGTTAGGCTTAGGGTTACGGTTAGGGTATGGCTTAGGGTACGGGTTCGGGGAGGGGTGCGGGTACGGCGTAGGGTATGGGTTAGGGTTAGGGTTAGGGTTAGTGTTAGGGTTAGGTCTCGGTTTAGGGTACGGGTTAGGATTAGGGTACGTGTTAGGGTTAGGGTAGGGGTTAGGGTTAGGGTACGCGTTAGGGTTAGGGTAGATATTAAACCTATCCCACTCTCTAGATACCCCTTAGCACGTAAAGGAATATTATTTGGGGGTCCAGCCATGGAGAAGAGTTTAGACACTAGGATAAGATAAGGAACACACCCATTATAAAGAAATCACATTAGGATTCTCTT
Source organism: Balaenoptera borealis (assembly GCF_965194805.1). Lineage (NCBI taxonomy): Eukaryota > Metazoa > Chordata > Mammalia > Artiodactyla > Balaenopteridae > Balaenoptera > Balaenoptera borealis. The sequence goes on along the minus strand of NW_028123900.1, from coordinate 640,742 downwards.
TTTAAGCTGTTCCTTAAAACACTAGTGCTTAGGAAATCTATTGGAGGCAGAAGCAGTCAAGGGTAGCCTAGGGTTAGGGTTAGGCTTAGGGTTAGGGTCAGGGTACCGCTTAGGGTACGGGTTCGGGGAGGGGTGCGGGTACGGCGTAGGGTATGGGTTAGGGTTAGGGTTAGGGTTAGTGTTAGGGTTAGGGCTCGGTTTAGGGTACGGGTTGGGAATAGGGTACGTGTTAGGGTTAGGGTAGGGGTTAGGGTTAGGGTACGCGTTAGGGTTAGGGTAGTTATTAAACCTATCCCACTCTCTAGATACCCCTTAGCACGTAAAGGAATATTATTTGGGGGTCCAGCCATGGAGAAGAGTTTAGAAACTAGGATAAGATAAGGAACACACCCATTATAAAGAAATCACATTAGGATTCTCTTTTTAAGCTGTTCCTTAAAACACTAGTGGTTAGGAAATCTATTGGAGGCAGAAGCAGTCAAGGGTAGCCTAGGGTTAGGGTTAGGCTTAGGGTTAGGCTTAGGGTACGGCTTAGGGTATGGGTTCGGGGAGGGGTGCGGGTACGGCGTAGGGTATGGGTTGGGGTTAGGGTTAGGGTTAGTGTTAGGGTTAGGGCTCGGTTTAGGGTACGGCTTAGGATTAGGGTACGTGTTTGGGTTAGGGTATGGATTAGGGTAAGGGTACGCGTTAGGGTTAGGGTAGTTATTAAACCTATCCCACTCTCAAGATACCCCTTAGCACGTAAAGGAATATTATTTGGGGGTCCAGCCATGGAGAAGAGTTTAGACACTAGGATAACATAAGGAACACACCCATTATAAAGAAATCACATTAGGATTCTCTTTTTAAGCTGTTCCTTAAAACACTAGTGCTTAGGAAATCTATTGGAGGCAGAAGCAGTCAAGGGTAGCCTAGGGTTAGGGTTAGGCTTAGGGTTAGGCTTAGGGTACGGCTTAGGGTACGGGTTCGGGGAGGGGTGCGGGTACGGCGTAGGGTATGGGTTAGGGTTAGGGTTAGGGTTAGTGTTAGGGTTAGGGCTCGGTTTAGGGTACGGGTTAGGATTAGGGTACGTGTTAGGGTTAGGGTAGGGGTTAGGGTTAGGGTACGCGTTAGGGTTAGGGTAGTTATTAAACCTATCCCACTCTCTAGATACCCGTTAGCACGTAAAGGAATATTATTTGGGGGTCCAGCCATGGAGAAGAGTTTGGACACTAGGATAAGATAAGGAACACACCCATTATAAAGAAATCACATTAGGATTCTCTTTTTAAGCTGTTCCTTAAAACACTAGTGCTTAGGAAATCTATTGGAGGCAGAAGCAGTCAAGGGTAGCCTAGGGTTAGGGTTAGGCTTAGGGTTAGGCTTAGGGTACGGCTTAGGGTACGGGTTCGGGGAGGGGTGCGGGTACGGCGTAGGGTATGGGTTAGGGTTAGGGTTAAGGTTAGTGTTAGGGTTAGGGCTCGGTTTAGGGTACGGGTTAGGATTAGGGTACGTGTTAGGGTTAGGGTAGGGGTTAGGGTTAGGGTACGCGTTAGGGTTAGGGTAGTTATTAAACCTATCCCACTCTCTAGATACCCCTTAGCACGTAAAGGAATATTATTTGGGGGTCCAGCCATGGAGAAGAGTTTAGACACTGGGATAAGATAAGGAACACACCCATTATAAAGAAATCACATTAGGATTCTCTTTTTAAGCTGTTCCTTAAAACACTAGTGCTTAGGAAATCTATTGGAGGCAGAAGCAGTCAAGGGTAGCCTAGGGTTAGGGTTAGGCTCAGGGTTAGGGTTAGGGTACGGATTAGGGTACGGGTTCGGGGAGGGGTGCGGGTATGGCGTAGGGTATGGGTTAGGGTTAGGGTTAGGGTTAGTGTTAGGGTTAGGGCTCGGTTTAGGGTACGGGTTAGGAATAGGGTACGTGTTAGGGTTAGGGTAGGGGTTAGGGTTAGGGTACACGTTAGGGTTAGAGTAGTTATTAAACCTATCCCACTCTCTAGATACCCCTTAGCACGTAAAGGAATATTATTTGGGGGTCCAGCCATGGAGAAGAGTTTAGACACTAGGATAAGATAAGGAACACACCCATTATAAAGAAATCACATTAGGATTCTCTTTTTAAGTTGTTCCTTAAAACACTAGTGCTTAGGAAATCTATTGGAGGCAGAAGCAGTCAAGGGTAGCCTAGGGTTAGGGTTAGGCTTAGGTTTAGGGTTAGGGTACGGCTTAGGGTACGGGTTCGGGGAGGGGTGCGGGTACGGCGTAGGGTATGGGTTAGGGTTAGGGTTAGGGTTAGTGTTAGGGTTAGGGCTCGGTTTAGGGTACGGGTTAGGATTAGGGTACGTGTTAGGGTTAGGGTAGGGGTTAGGGATAGGGTACGCGTTAGGGTTAGGGTAGTTATTAAACCTATCCCACTCTCTAGATACCCCTTAGCACGTGAAGGAATATTATTTGGGGGTCCAGCCATGGAGAAGAGTTTAGACACTGGGATAAGATAAGGAACACACCCATTATAAAGAAATCACATTAGGATTCTCTTTTTAAGCTGTTCCTTAAAACACTAGTGCTTAGGAAATCTATTGGAGGCAGAAGCAGTCAAGGGTAGCCTAGGGTTAGGGTTAGGCTCAGGGTTAGGGTTAGGGTACGGATTAGGGTACGGGTTCGGGGAGGGGTGCGGGTATGGCGTAGGGTATGGGTTAGGGTTAGGGTTAGGGTTAGTGTTAGGGTTAGGGCTCGGTTTAGGGTACGGGTTAGGAATAGGGTACGTGTTAGGGTTAGGGTAGGGGTTAGGGTTAGGGTACACGTTAGGGTTAGAGTAGTTATTAAACCTATCCCACTCTCTAGATACCCCTTAGCACGTAAAGGAATATTATTTGGGGGTCCAGCCATGGAGAAGAGTTTAGACACTAGGATAAGATAAGGAACACACCCATTATAAAGAAATCACATTAGGATTCTCTTTTTAAGTTGTTCCTTAAAACACTAGTGCTTAGGAAATCTATTGGAGGCAGAAGCAGTCAAGGGTAGCCTAGGGTTAGGGTTAGGCTTAGGTTTAGGGTTAGGGTACGGCTTAGGGTACGGGTTCGGGGAGGGGTGCGGGTACGGCGTAGGGTATGGGTTAGGGTTAGGGTTAGGGTTAGTGTTAGGGTTAGGGCTCGGTTTAGGGTACGGGTTAGGATTAGGGTACGTGTTAGGGTTAGGGTAGGGGTTAGGGATAGGGTACGCGTTAGGGTTAGGGTAGGGGTTAGGTTTAGGGTACGCGTTAGGGTTAGGGTAGTTATTAAACCTATCCCACTCTCTAGATACCCGTTAGCACGTAAAGGAATATTATTTGGGGGTCCAGCCATGGAGAAGAGTTTGGACACTAGGATAAGATAAGGAACACACCCATTATAAAGAAATCACATTAGGATTCTCTTTTTAAGCTGTTCCTTAAAACACTAGTGCTTAGGAAATCTATTGGAGGCAGAAGCAGTCAAGGGTAGCCTAGGGTTAGGGTTAGGCTTAGGGTTAGGCTTAGGGTACGGCTTAGGGTACGGGTTCGGGGAGGGGTGCGGGTACGGCGTAGGGTATGGGTTAGGGTTAGGGTTAGGGTTAGTGTTAGGGTTAGAGCTCGGTTTAGGGTACGGGTTAGCATTAGGGTACGTGTTAGGGTTAGGGTAGGGGTTAGGGTTAGGGTATGCGTTAGGGTTAGGGTAGTTATTAAACCTATCCCACTCTCTAGATACCCCTTAGCACGTAAAGGAATATTATTTGGGGGTCCAGCCATGGAGAAGAGTTTAGACACTGTGATAAGATAAGGAACACACCCATTATAAAGAAATCACATTAGCATTCTCTTTTTAAGCTGTTCCTTAAAACACTAGTGCTTAGGAAATCTATTGGAGGCAGAAGCAGTCAAGGGTAGCCTAGGGTTAGGGTTAGGCTCAGGGTTAGGGTTAGGGTACGGATTAGGGTACGGGTTCGGGGAGGGGTGCGGGTATGGCGTAGGGTATGGGTTAGGGTTAGGGTTAGGGTTAGTGTTAGGGTTAGGGCTCGGTTTAGGGTACGGGTTAGGAATAGGGTACGTGTTAGGGTTAGGGTAGGGGTTAGGGTTAGGGTACACGTTAGGGTTAGAGTAGTTATTAAACCTATCCCACTCTCTAGATACCCCTTAGCACGTAAAGGAATATTATTTGGGGGTCCAGCCATGGAGAAGAGTTTAGACACTAGGATAAGATAAGGAACACACCCATTATAAAGAAATCACATTAGGATTCTCTTTTTAAGCTGTTCTTTAAAACACTAGTGCTTAGGAAATGTATTGGAGGCAGAAGCAGTCAAGGGTAGCCTAGGGTTAGGGTTAGGCTTAGGGTTAGGCTTAGGATACGGCTTAGGGTACGGGTTCGGGGAGGGGTTCGAGTACGGCGTAGGGTATGGGTTAGGGTTAGGGTTAGGGTTAGTGTTAGGGTTAGGGCTCGGTTTATGGTACGGGTTAGGATTAGGGTACGTGTTAGGGTTAGGGTAGGGGTTAGGGTTAGGGTACGCGTTAGGGTTAGGGTAGTTATTAAACCTATCCCACTCTCTAGATACCCCTTAGCACGTAAAGGAATATTATTTGGGGGTCCAGCCATGGAGAAGAGTTTAGACACTAGGATAAGATAAGGAACACACCCATTATAAAGAAATCACATTAGGATTCTCTTTTTAAGCTGTTCCTTAAAACACTAGTGCTTAGGAAATCTATTGGAGGCAGAAGCAGTCAAGGGTAGCCTAGGGTTAGGGTTAGGCTTAGGGTTAGGGTTAGGGTACGGCTTAGGGTACGGTTTCGGGGAGGGGTGCGGGTACGGCGTAGGGTATGGGTTAGGGTTAGGGTTAGGGTTAGTGTTAGGGTTAGGGCTCGGTTTAGGGTATGGGTTAGGAATAGGGTACGTGTTAGGGTTAGGGTAGGGGTTAGGGTTAGGGTACGCGTTAGGGTTAGGGTAGTTATTAAACCTATCCCACTCTCTAGATACCCGTTAGCACGTAAAGGAATATTATTTGGGGGTCCAGCCATGGAGAAGAGTTTGGACACTAGGATAAGATAAGGAACACACCCATTATAAAGAAATCACATTAGGATTCTCTTTTTAAGCTGTTCCTTAAAACACTAGTGCTTAGGAAATCTATTGGAGGCAGAAGCAGTCAAGGGTAGCCTAGGGTTAGGGTTAGGCTTAGGGTTAGGCTTAGGGTACGGCTTAGGGTACGGGTTCATGGAGGGGTGCGGGTACGGCGTAGGGCATGGGTTAGGGTTAGGGTTAGGGTTAGTGTTAGGGTTAGGGCTCGGTTTAGGGTACGGGTTAGGAATAGGGTACGTGTTAGGGTTAGGATAGGGGTTAGGGTTAGGGTACGCGTTAGGGTTAGAGTAGTTATTAAACCTATCCCACTCTCTAGACACCCCTTAGCACGTAAAGGAATATTATTTGGGGGTTCAGCCATGGAGAAGAGTTTACACACTGGGATAAGATAAGGAACACACCCATTATAAAGAAATCACATTAGGATTCTCTTTTTAAGCTGTTCCTTAAAACACTAGTGCTTAGGAAATCTATTGGAGGCAAAAGCAGTCAAGGGTAGCCTAGGGTTAGGGTTAGGCTCAGGGTTAGGCTTAGGGTACGGCCTAGGGTACGGGTTCGGGGAGGGGTTCGGTTATGGCGTAGGGTATGGGTTAGGGTTAGGGTTAGGGTTAGTGTTAGGGTTAGGGCTCGGTTTAGGGTACGGGTTAGGATTAGGGTACGTGTTAGGGTTAGGGTAGTGGTTAGGGATAGGGTACGCGTTAGGGTTAGGGTAGGGGTTAGGGTTAGGGTACGCGTTAGGTTTAGGGTAGTTATTAAACCTATCCCACTCTCTAGATACCCCTTAGCACGTAAAGGAATATTATTTGGGGGTCCAGCCATGGAGAAGAGTTTAGACACTAGGATAAGATAAGGAACACACCCATTATAAAGAAATCACATTAGGATTCTCTTTTTAAGCTGTTCCTTAAAACACTAGTGCTTAGGAAATCTATTGGAGGCAGAAGCAGTCAAGGGTAGCCTAGGGTTAGGGTTAGGCTTAGGGTTAGGGTTAGGGTACGGCTTAGGGTACGGGTTCGGGGAGGGGTGCGGGTACGGTGTAGGGTATGGGTTAGGGTTAGGGTTAGGGTTAGTGTTAGGGTTAGGGCTCGGTTTAGGGTATGGTTAGGAATAGGGTACGTGTTAGGGTTAGGGTAGGGGTTAGGGTACGCTTTAGGGTTAGGGTAGTTATTAAACCTATCCCACTCTCTAGATACCCCTTAGCACGTAAAGGAATATTATTTGGGGGTCCAGCCATGGAGAAGAGTTTAGACAGTAGGATAAGATAAGGAACACACCCATTATAAAGAAATCACACAAGGATTCTCTTTTTAAGCTGTTCCTTAAAACACTAGTGCTTAGGAAATCTATTGGAAGCAGAAGCAGTCAAGGGTAGCCTAGGGTTAGGGTCAGGCTTAGGGTTAGGCTTAGGGGACGGCTTAGGGTACGGGTTTGGGGTAGGGGTTCGGGTACGGCGTAGGGTATGGGTTAGGGTTAGGGTTAGGGTTAGTGTTAGGGTTAGGGCTCGGTTTAGGGTACGGCTTAGGATTAGGGTACGTGTTAGGGTTAGGGTAGGGGTTAGGGTTAGGGTACACGTTAGGGTTAGGGTAGTTATTAAACCTATCCCACTCTCTAGATACCCCTTAGCACGTAAAGGAATATTATTTGGGGGTCCAGCCATGGAGAAGAGTTTAGACACTAGGATAAGATAAGGAACACACCCATTATAAAGAAATCACATTAGGATTCTCTTTTTAAGCTGTTCCTTAAAACACTAGTGCTTAGGAAATCTATTGGAGGCAGAAGCAGTCAAGGGTAGCCTAGGGTTAGGGTTAGGCTTAGGGTTAGGCTTAGGGTACGGCTTAGGGTACGGGTTCGGGGAGGGGTTCGGGTACGGCGTAGGGTATGGGTTAGGGTTAGGGTTAGGGTTAGTATTAGGGTTAGGGCTCGGTTTAGGGTACGGGTTAGGATTAGGGTACGTGTCAGGGTTATGGTAGGGGTTAGGGTTAGGGTACGCGTTAGTGTTAGGGTAGTTATTAAACCTATCCCACTCTCTAGATACCCGTTAGCACGTAAAGGAATATTATTTGGGGGTCCAGCCATGGAGAAGAGTTTAGACACTAGGATAAGATAAGGAACACACCCATTATAAAGAAATCACATTAGGATTCTCTTTTTAAGCTGTTCCTTAAAACACTAGTGCTTAGGAAATCTATTGGAGGCAGAAGCAGTCAAGGGTAGCCTAGGGTTAGGGTTAGGCTTAGGGTTAGGCTTAGTGTACGGCTTAGGGTACGGGTTCAGGGAGGGGTTCGGGTACGGCGTAGGGTATGGGTTAGGGTTAAGGTTAGGGTTAGTGTTACGGTTAGGGCTCGGTTTAGGGTACGGTTTAGGATTAGGGTACGTGTTAGGGTTACGGTAGGGGTTAGGGTTAGGGTACGCGTTAGGGTTAGGGTAGTCATTAAAACTACTCCACTCTCTACATACCCCTTAGCACGTAAAGGAATATTATTTGGGGGTCCAGCCATGGAGAAGAATTTAGACACTAGGATAAGATAAGGAACACACCCATTATAAAGAAATCACATTAGGATTCTCTTTTTAAGCTGTTCCTTAAAACACTAGTGCTTAGGAAATCTATTGGAGGCAGAAGCAGTCAAGGGTAGCCTAGGGTTAGGGTTAGGCTTAGGGTTAGGGTTAGGGTACGGCTTAGGGTACGGGTTCAGGGAGGGGTTCGGGTACGGCGTAGTGTATGGGTTAGGGTTAGGGTTAGGGTTAGTATTAGGGTAAGGGCTCGGTTTAGGGTACGGGTTAGGATTAGGGTACGTGTTAGGGTTAGGGTAGGGGTTAGGGTTAGGGTACGCGTTAGGGTTAGCGTAGTTATTAAACCTATCTCAGTCTCTAGATACCCCTTAGCACGTAAAGGAATACTATTTGGGGGTCCAGGCATGGAGAAGAGTTTAGACACTAGGATAAGATAAGGAACACACCCATTATTAAGAAATCACATTAGGATTCACTTTTTAAGCTGTTCCTTAAAACACTAGTGCTTAGGAAGTGTATTGGAGGCAGAAGCAGTCAAGGGTAGCCTAGGGTTAGGGTTAGGCTTAGGGTTAGGCTTAGGGTACGGCTTAGGGTACGGTTTCGGGGAGGGGTTCAGGTACGGCGTAGGGTATGGGTTAGGGTTAGGGTTAGGGTTAGTGTTAGGGTTAGGGCTCGGTTTAGGGTACGGCTTAGGATTAGGGTACGCGTTAGGGTTAGGGTAGGGGTTAGGGTTAGGGTACGCGTTAGGGTTAGGGTAGTTATTAAACCTATCCCACTCTCTAGATACCCCTTAGCACGTAAAGGAATATTATTTGGGGGTCCAGCCATGGAGAAGAGTTTAGACACTAGGATAAGATAAGGAACACACCCATTATAAAGAAATCACATTAGCATTCTCTTTTTAAGCTGTTCCTTAAAACACTAGTGCTTAGGAAATCTATTGGAGGCAGAAGCAGTCAAGGGTAGCCTAGGGTTAGGGTTAGGCTCAGGGTTAGGGTTAGGGTACGGATTAGGGTACGGGTTCGGGGAGGGGTGCGGGTATGGCGTAGGGTATGGGTTAGGGTTAGGGTTAGGGTTAGTGTTAGGGTTAGGGCTCGGTTTAGGGTACGGGTTAGGAATAGGGTACGTGTTAGGGTTAGGGTAGGGGTTAGGGTTAGGGTACACGTTAGGGTTAGAGTAGTTATTAAACCTATCCCACTCTCTAGATACCCCTTAGCACGTAAAGGAATATTATTTGGGGGTCCAGCCATGGAGAAGAGTTTAGACACTAGGATAAGATAAGGAACACACCCATTATAAAGAAATCACATTAGGATTCTCTTTTTAAGCTGTTCTTTAAAACACTAGTGCTTAGGAAATGTATTGGAGGCAGAAGCAGTCAAGGGTAGCCTAGGGTTAGGGTTAGGCTTAGGGTTAGGCTTAGGATACGGCTTAGGGTACGGGTTCGGGGAGGGGTTCGAGTACGGCGTAGGGTATGGGTTAGGGTTAGGGTTAGGGTTAGTGTTAGGGTTAGGGCTCGGTTTATGGTACGGGTTAGGATTAGGGTACGTGTTAGGGTTAGGGTAGGGGTTAGGGTTAGGGTACGCGTTAGGGTTAGGGTAGTTATTAAACCTATCCCACTCTCTAGATACCCCTTAGCACGTAAAGGAATATTATTTGGGGGTCCAGCCATGGAGAAGAGTTTAGACACTAGGATAAGATAAGGAACACACCCATTATAAAGAAATCACATTAGGATTCTCTTTTTAAGCTGTTCCTTAAAACACTAGTGCTTAGGAAATCTATTGGAGGCAGAAGCAGTCAAGGGTAGCCTAGGGTTAGGGTTAGGCTTAGGGTTAGGGTTAGGGTACGGCTTAGGGTACGGTTTCGGGGAGGGGTGCGGGTACGGCGTAGGGTATGGGTTAGGGTTAGGGTTAGGGTTAGTGTTAGGGTTAGGGCTCGGTTTAGGGTATGGGTTAGGAATAGGGTACGTGTTAGGGTTAGGGTAGGGGTTAGGGTTAGGGTACGCGTTAGGGTTAGGGTAGTTATTAAACCTATCCCACTCTCTAGATACCCGTTAGCACGTAAAGGAATATTATTTGGGGGTCCAGCCATGGAGAAGAGTTTGGACACTAGGATAAGATAAGGAACACACCCATTATAAAGAAATCACATTAGGATTCTCTTTTTAAGCTGTTCCTTAAAACACTAGTGCTTAGGAAATCTATTGGAGGCAGAAGCAGTCAAGGGTAGCCTAGGGTTAGGGTTAGGCTTAGGGTTAGGCTTAGGGTACGGCTTAGGGTACGGGTTCATGGAGGGGTGCGGGTACGGCGTAGGGCATGGGTTAGGGTTAGGGTTAGGGTTAGTGTTAGGGTTAGGGCTCGGTTTAGGGTACGGGTTAGGAATAGGGTACGTGTTAGGGTTAGGATAGGGGTTAGGGTTAGGGTACGCGTTAGGGTTAGAGTAGTTATTAAACCTATCCCACTCTCTAGACACCCCTTAGCACGTAAAGGAATATTATTTGGGGGTTCAGCCATGGAGAAGAGTTTACACACTGGGATAAGATAAGGAACACACCCATTATAAAGAAATCACATTAGGATTCTCTTTTTAAGCTGTTCCTTAAAACACTAGTGCTTAGGAAATCTATTGGAGGCAAAAGCAGTCAAGGGTAGCCTAGGGTTAGGGTTAGGCTCAGGGTTAGGCTTAGGGTACGGCCTAGGGTACGGGTTCGGGGAGGGGTTCGGTTATGGCGTAGGGTATGGGTTAGGGTTAGGGTTAGGGTTAGTGTTAGGGTTAGGGCTCGGTTTAGGGTACGGGTTAGGATTAGGGTACGTGTTAGGGTTAGGGTAGTGGTTAGGGATAGGGTACGCGTTAGGGTTAGGGTAGGGGTTAGGGTTAGGGTACGCGTTAGGTTTAGGGTAGTTATTAAACCTATCCCACTCTCTAGATACCCCTTAGCACGTAAAGGAATATTATTTGGGGGTCCAGCCATGGAGAAGAGTTTAGACACTAGGATAAGATAAGGAACACACCCATTATAAAGAAATCACATTAGGATTCTCTTTTTAAGCTGTTCCTTAAAACACTAGTGCTTAGGAAATCTATTGGAGGCAGAAGCAGTCAAGGGTAGCCTAGGGTTAGGGTTAGGCTTAGGGTTAGGGTTAGGGTACGGCTTAGGGTACGGGTTCGGGGAGGGGTGCGGGTACGGTGTAGGGTATGGGTTAGGGTTAGGGTTAGGGTTAGTGTTAGGGTTAGGGCTCGGTTTAGGGTATGGTTAGGAATAGGGTACGTGTTAGGGTTAGGGTAGGGGTTAGGGTACGCTTTAGGGTTAGGGTAGTTATTAAACCTATCCCACTCTCTAGATACCCCTTAGCACGTAAAGGAATATTATTTGGGGGTCCAGCCATGGAGAAGAGTTTAGACAGTAGGATAAGATAAGGAACACACCCATTATAAAGAAATCACACAAGGATTCTCTTTTTAAGCTGTTCCTTAAAACACTAGTGCTTAGGAAATCTATTGGAAGCAGAAGCAGTCAAGGGTAGCCTAGGGTTAGGGTCAGGCTTAGGGTTAGGCTTAGGGGACGGCTTAGGGTACGGGTTTGGGGTAGGGGTTCGGGTACGGCGTAGGGTATGGGTTAGGGTTAGGGTTAGGGTTAGTGTTAGGGTTAGGGCTCGGTTTAGGGTACGGCTTAGGATTAGGGTACGTGTTAGGGTTAGGGTAGGGGTTAGGGTTAGGGTACACGTTAGGGTTAGGGTAGTTATTAAACCTATCCCACTCTCTAGATACCCCTTAGCACGTAAAGGAATATTATTTGGGGGTCCAGCCATGGAGAAGAGTTTAGACACTAGGATAAGATAAGGAACACACCCATTATAAAGAAATCACATTAGGATTCTCTTTTTAAGCTGTTCCTTAAAACACTAGTGCTTAGGAAATCTATTGGAGGCAGAAGCAGTCAAGGGTAGCCTAGGGTTAGGGTTAGGCTTAGGGTTAGGCTTAGGGTACGGCTTAGGGTACGGGTTCGGGGAGGGGTTCGGGTACGGCGTAGGGTATGGGTTAGGGTTAGGGTTAGGGTTAGTATTAGGGTTAGGGCTCGGTTTAGGGTACGGGTTAGGATTAGGGTACGTGTCAGGGTTATGGTAGGGGTTAGGGTTAGGGTACGCGTTAGTGTTAGGGTAGTTATTAAACCTATCCCACTCTCTAGATACCCGTTAGCACGTAAAGGAATATTATTTGGGGGTCCAGCCATGGAGAAGAGTTTAGACACTAGGATAAGATAAGGAACACACCCATTATAAAGAAATCACATTAGGATTCTCTTTTTAAGCTGTTCCTTAAAACACTAGTGCTTAGGAAATCTATTGGAGGCAGAAGCAGTCAAGGGTAGCCTAGGGTTAGGGTTAGGCTTAGGGTTAGGCTTAGTGTACGGCTTAGGGTACGGGTTCAGGGAGGGGTTCGGGTACGGCGTAGGGTATGGGTTAGGGTTAAGGTTAGGGTTAGTGTTACGGTTAGGGCTCGGTTTAGGGTACGGTTTAGGATTAGGGTACGTGTTAGGGTTACGGTAGGGGTTAGGGTTAGGGTACGCGTTAGGGTTAGGGTAGTCATTAAAACTACTCCACTCTCTACATACCCCTTAGCACGTAAAGGAATATTATTTGGGGGTCCAGCCATGGAGAAGAATTTAGACACTAGGATAAGATAAGGAACACACCCATTATAAAGAAATCACATTAGGATTCTCTTTTTAAGCTGTTCCTTAAAACACTAGTGCTTAGGAAATCTATTGGAGGCAGAAGCAGTCAAGGGTAGCCTAGGGTTAGGGTTAGGCTTAGGGTTAGGGTTAGGGTACGGCTTAGGGTACGGGTTCAGGGAGGGGTTCGGGTACGGCGTAGTGTATGGGTTAGGGTTAGGGTTAGGGTTAGTATTAGGGTAAGGGCTCGGTTTAGGGTACGGGTTAGGATTAGGGTACGTGTTAGGGTTAGGGTAGGGGTTAGGGTTAGGGTACGCGTTAGGGTTAGCGTAGTTATTAAACCTATCTCAGTCTCTAGATACCCCTTAGCACGTAAAGGAATACTATTTGGGGGTCCAGGCATGGAGAAGAGTTTAGACACTAGGATAAGATAAGGAACACACCCATTATTAAGAAATCACATTAGGATTCACTTTTTAAGCTGTTCCTTAAAACACTAGTGCTTAGGAAGTGTATTGGAGGCAGAAGCAGTCAAGGGTAGCCTAGGGTTAGGGTTAGGCTTAGGGTTAGGCTTAGGGTACGGCTTAGGGTACGGTTTCGGGGAGGGGTTCAGGTACGGCGTAGGGTATGGGTTAGGGTTAGGGTTAGGGTTAGTGTTAGGGTTAGGGCTCGGTTTAGGGTACGGCTTAGGATTAGGGTACGCGTTAGGGTTAGGGTAGGGGTTAGGGTTAGGGTACGCGTTAGGGTTAGGGTAGTTATTAAACCTATCCCACTCTCTAGATACCCCTTAGCACGTAAAGGAATATTATTTGGGGGTCCAGCCATGGAGAAGAGTTTAGACACTAGGATAAGATAAGGAACACACCCATTATAAAGAAATCACATTAGGATTCTCTTTTTAAGCTGTTCCTTAAAACACTAGTGCTTAGGAAATCTATTGGAGGCAGAAGCAGTCAAGGGTAGCCTAGGGTTAGGGTTAGGCTTAGGGTTAGGCTTAGGGTACGGCTTAGGGTACGGGTTCATGGAGGGGTGCGGGTACGGCGTAGGGCATGGGTTAGGGTTAGGGTTAGGGTTAGTGTTAGGGTTAGGGCTCGGTTTAGGGTACGGGTTAGGAATAGGGTACGTGTTAGGGTTAGGATAGGGGTTAGGGTTAGGGTACGCGTTAGGGTTAGAGTAGTTATTAAACCTATCCCACTCTCTAGACACCCCTTAGCACGTAAAGGAATATTATTTGGGGGTTCAGCCATGGAGAAGAGTTTACACACTGGGATAAGATAAGGAACACACCCATTATAAAGAAATCACATTAGGATTCTCTTTTTAAGCTGTTCCTTAAAACACTAGTGCTTAGGAAATCTATTGGAGGCAGAAGCAGTCAAGGGTAGCCTAGGGTTAGGGTTAGGCTCAGGGTTAGGCTTAGGGTACGGCCTAGGGTACGGGTTCGGGGAGGGGTTCGGTTATGGCGTAGGGTATGGGTTAGGGTTAGGGTTAGGGTTAGTGTTAGGGTTAGGGCTCGGTTTAGGGTACGGGTTAGGATTAGGGTACGTGTTAGGGTTTGGGTAGTGGTTAGGGATAGGGTACGCGTTAGGGTTAGGGTAGGGGTTAGGGTTAGGGTACGCGTTAGGTTTAGGGTAGTTATTAAACCTATCCCACTCTCTAGATACCCCTTAGCACGTAAAGGAATATTATTTGGGGGTCCAGCCATGGAGAAGAGTTTAGACACTAGGATAAGATAAGGAACACACCCATTATAAAGAAATCACATTAGGATTCTCTTTTTAAGCTGTTCCTTATAACACTAGTGCTTAGGAAATCTATTGGAGGCAGAAGCAGTCAAGGGTAGCCTAGGGTTAGGGTTAGGCTTAGGGTTAGGGTTAGGGTACGGCTTAGGGTACGGGTTCGGGGAGGGGTGCGGGTACGGTGTAGGGTATGGGTTAGGGTTAGGGTTAGGGTTAGTGTTAGGGTTAGGGCTCGGTTTAGGGTATGGTTAGGAATAGGGTACGTGTTAGGGTTAGGGTAGGGGTTAGGGTACGCGTTAGGGTTAGGGTAGTTATTAAACCTATCCCACTCTCTAGATACCCCTTAGCACGTAAAGGAATATTATTTGGGGGTCCAGCCATGGAGAAGAGTTTAGACACTAGGATAAGATAAGGAACACACCCATTATAAAGAAATCACATTAGGATTCTCTTTTTAAGCTGTTCCTTAAAACACTAGTGCTTAGGAAATCTATTGGAGGCACAAGCAGTCAAGGGTAGCCTAGGGTTAGGGTTAGGCTCAGGGTTAGGCTTAGGTTACGGCGTAGGGTACGGGTTCGGGGAGGGGTTCGGGTACGGTGTAGGGTATGGGTTAGGGTTAGGGTTAGGGTTAGTGTTAGGGTTAGGGCTCGTTTTAGGGTACGGGTTAGGATTAGGGTACGTGTTAGGGTTAGGGTAGGGGTTAGGGTTAGGGTACGCGTTAGGGTTAGGGTATTTATTAAACCTATCCCACTCTCTAGATACCCTTTAGCACGTAAAGGAATATTATTTGGGGGTCCAGCCATGGAGAAGAGATTAGACACTAGGATAAGATAAGGAACACACCCATTATAAAGAAATCACATTAGGATTCTCTTTTTAAGCTGTTCCTTAAAACACTAGTGCTTAGGAAATCTATTGGAGGCAGAAGCAGTCAAGGGTAGCCTAGGGTTAGGGTTAGGCTTAGGGTTAGGCTTAGGGTACGGCTTAGGGTACGGGTTCGGGGAAGGGTGCGGGTACGGCGTAGGGTATGGGTTAGGGTTAGGGTTAGGATTAGTGTTAGGGTTAGGGCTCGGTTTAGGGTACGGGTTAGGATTAGGGTACGTGTTAGGGTTAGGGTAGGGGTTAGGGTTAGGGTACGCATTAGGGTTAGGGTAGTTATTAAACCTATCCCACTCTCTAGATACCCCTTAGCACGTAAAGGAATATTATTTGGGGGTCCAGCCATGGAGAAGAGTTTAGACACTAGTATAAGATAAGGAACACACCCATTATAAAGAAATCACATTAGGATTCTCTTTTTAAGCTGTTCCTTAAAACACTAGTGCTTAGGAAATCTATTGGAGGCAGAAGCAGTCAAGGGTAGCCTAGGGTTAGGGTTAGGCTTAGGGTTACGGTTAGGGTATGGCTTAGGGTACGGGTTCGGGGAGGGGTGCGGGTACGGCGTAGGGTATGGGTTAGGGTTAGGGTTAGGGTTAGTGTTAGGGTTAGGTCTCGGTTTAGGGTACGGGTTAGGATTAGGGTACGTGTTAGGGTTAGGGTAGGGGTTAGGGTTAGGGTACGCGTTAGGGTTAGGGTAGATATTAAACCTATCCCACTCTCTAGATACCCCTTAGCACGTAAAGGAATATTATTTGGGGGTCCAGCCATGGAGAAGAGTTTAGACACTAGGATAAGATAAGGAACACACCCATTATAAAGAAATCACATTAGGATTCTCTTTTTAAGCTGTTCCTTAAAACACTACTGCTTAGGAAATCTATTGGAGGCAGAAGCAGTCAAGGGTAGCCTAGGGTTAGGGTTAGGCTTAGGGTTAGGGTCAGGGTACCGCTTAGGGTACGGGTTCGGGGAGGGGTGCGGGTACGGCGTAGGGTATGGGTTAGGGTTAGGGTTAGGGTTAGTGTTAGGGTTAGGGCTCGGTTTAGGGTACGGGTTGGGAATAGGGTACGTGTTAGGGTTAGGGTAGGGGTTAGGGTTAGGGTACGCGTTAGGGTTAGGGTAGTTATTAAACCTATCCCACTCTCTAGATACCCCTTAGCACGTAAAGGAATATTATTTGGGGGTCCAGCCATGGAGAAGAGTTTAGAAACTAGGATAAGATAAGGAACACACCCATTATAAAGAAATCACATTAGGATTCTCTTTTTAAGCTGTTCCTTAAAACACTAGTGGTTAGGAAATCTATTGGAGGCAGAAGCAGTCAAGGGTAGCCTAGGGTTAGGGTTAGGCTTAGGGTTAGGCTTAGGGTACGGCTTAGGGTATGGGTTCGGGGAGGGGTGCGGGTACGGCGTAGGGTATGGGTTGGGGTTAGGGTTAGGGTTAGTGTTAGGGTTAGGGCTCGGTTTAGGGTACGGCTTAGGATTAGGGTACGTGTTTGGGTTAGGGTATGGATTAGGGTAAGGGTACGCGTTAGGGTTAGGGTAGTTATTAAACCTATCCCACTCTCAAGATACCCCTTAGCACGTAAAGGAATATTATTTGGGGGTCCAGCCATGGAGAAGAGTTTAGACACTAGGATAACATAAGGAACACACCCATTATAAAGAAATCACATTAGGATTCTCTTTTTAAGCTGTTCCTTAAAACACTAGTGCTTAGGAAATCTATTGGAGGCAGAAGCAGTCAAGGGTAGCCTAGGGTTAGGGTTAGGCTTAGGGTTAGGCTTAGGGTACGGCTTAGGGTACGGGTTCGGGGAGGGGTGCGGGTACGGCGTAGGGTATGGGTTAGGGTTAGGGTTAGGGTTAGTGTTAGGGTTAGGGCTCGGTTTAGGGTACGGGTTAGGATTAGGGTACGTGTTAGGGTTAGGGTAGGGGTTAGGGTTAGGGTACGCGTTAGGGTTAGGGTAGTTATTAAACCTATCCCACTCTCTAGATACCCGTTAGCACGTAAAGGAATATTATTTGGGGGTCCAGCCATGGAGAAGAGTTTGGACACTAGGATAAGATAAGGAACACACCCATTATAAAGAAATCACATTAGGATTCTCTTTTTAAGCTGTTCCTTAAAACACTAGTGCTTAGGAAATCTATTGGAGGCAGAAGCAGTCAAGGGTAGCCTAGGGTTAGGGTTAGGCTTAGGGTTAGGCTTAGGGTACGGCTTAGGGTACGGGTTCGGGGAGGGGTGCGGGTACGGCGTAGGGTATGGGTTAGGGTTAGGGTTAAGGTTAGTGTTAGGGTTAGGGCTCGGTTTAGGGTACGGGTTAGGATTAGGGTACGTGTTAGGGTTAGGGTAGGGGTTAGGGTTAGGGTACGCGTTAGGGTTAGGGTAGTTATTAAACCTATCCCACTCTCTAGATACCCCTTAGCACGTAAAGGAATATTATTTGGGGGTCCAGCCATGGAGAAGAGTTTAGACACTGGGATAAGATAAGGAACACACCCATTATAAAGAAATCACATTAGGATTCTCTTTTTAAGCTGTTCCTTAAAACACTAGTGCTTAGGAAATCTATTGGAGGCAGAAGCAGTCAAGGGTAGCCTAGGGTTAGGGTTAGGCTCAGGGTTAGGGTTAGGGTACGGATTAGGGTACGGGTTCGGGGAGGGGTGCGGGTATGGCGTAGGGTATGGGTTAGGGTTAGGGTTAGGGTTAGTGTTAGGGTTAGGGCTCGGTTTAGGGTACGGGTTAGGAATAGGGTACGTGTTAGGGTTAGGGTAGGGGTTAGGGTTAGGGTACACGTTAGGGTTAGAGTAGTTATTAAACCTATCCCACTCTCTAGATACCCCTTAGCACGTAAAGGAATATTATTTGGGGGTCCAGCCATGGAGAAGAGTTTAGACACTAGGATAAGATAAGGAACACACCCATTATAAAGAAATCACATTAGGATTCTCTTTTTAAGTTGTTCCTTAAAACACTAGTGCTTAGGAAATCTATTGGAGGCAGAAGCAGTCAAGGGTAGCCTAGGGTTAGGGTTAGGCTTAGGTTTAGGGTTAGGGTACGGCTTAGGGTACGGGTTCGGGGAGGGGTGCGGGTACGGCGTAGGGTATGGGTTAGGGTTAGGGTTAGGGTTAGTGTTAGGGTTAGGGCTCGGTTTAGGGTACGGGTTAGGATTAGGGTACGTGTTAGGGTTAGGGTAGGGGTTAGGGATAGGGTACGCGTTAGGGTTAGGGTAGTTATTAAACCTATCCCACTCTCTAGATACCCCTTAGCACGTGAAGGAATATTATTTGGGGGTCCAGCCATGGAGAAGAGTTTAGACACTGGGATAAGATAAGGAACACACCCATTATAAAGAAATCACATTAGGATTCTCTTTTTAAGCTGTTCCTTAAAACACTAGTGCTTAGGAAATCTATTGGAGGCAGAAGCAGTCAAGGGTAGCCTAGGGTTAGGGTTAGGCTCAGGGTTAGGGTTAGGGTACGGATTAGGGTACGGGTTCGGGGAGGGGTGCGGGTATGGCGTAGGGTATGGGTTAGGGTTAGGGTTAGGGTTAGTGTTAGGGTTAGGGCTCGGTTTAGGGTACGGGTTAGGAATAGGGTACGTGTTAGGGTTAGGGTAGGGGTTAGGGTTAGGGTACACGTTAGGGTTAGAGTAGTTATTAAACCTATCCCACTCTCTAGATACCCCTTAGCACGTAAAGGAATATTATTTGGGGGTCCAGCCATGGAGAAGAGTTTGGACACTAGGATAAGATAAGGAACACACCCATTATAAAGAAATCACATTAGGATTCTCTTTTTAAGCTGTTCCTTAAAACACTAGTGCTTAGGAAATCTATTGGAGGCAGAAGCAGTCAAGGGTAGCCTAGGGTTAGGGTTAGGCTTAGGGTTAGGCTTAGGGTACGGCTTAGGGTACGGGTTCATGGAGGGGTGCGGGTACGGCGTAGGGCATGGGTTAGGGTTAGGGTTAGGGTTAGTGTTAGGGTTAGGGCTCGGTTTAGGGTACGGGTTAGGAATAGGGTACGTGTTAGGGTTAGGATAGGGGTTAGGGTTAGGGTACGCGTTAGGGTTAGAGTAGTTATTAAACCTATCCCACTCTCTAGACACCCCTTAGCACGTAAAGGAATATTATTTGGGGGTTCAGCCATGGAGAAGAGTTTACACACTGGGATAAGATAAGGAACACACCCATTATAAAGAAATCACATTAGGATTCTCTTTTTAAGCTGTTCCTTAAAACACTAGTGCTTAGGAAATCTATTGGAGGCAAAAGCAGTCAAGGGTAGCCTAGGGTTAGGGTTAGGCTCAGGGTTAGGCTTAGGGTACGGCCTAGGGTACGGGTTCGGGGAGGGGTTCGGTTATGGCGTAGGGTATGGGTTAGGGTTAGGGTTAGGGTTAGTGTTAGGGTTAGGGCTCGGTTTAGGGTACGGGTTAGGATTAGGGTACGTGTTAGGGTTAGGGTAGTGGTTAGGGATAGGGTACGCGTTAGGGTTAGGGTAGGGGTTAGGGTTAGGGTACGCGTTAGGTTTAGGGTAGTTATTAAACCTATCCCACTCTCTAGATACCCCTTAGCACGTAAAGGAATATTATTTGGGGGTCCAGCCATGGAGAAGAGTTTAGACACTAGGATAAGATAAGGAACACACCCATTATAAAGAAATCACATTAGGATTCTCTTTTTAAGCTGTTCCTTAAAACACTAGTGCTTAGGAAATCTATTGGAGGCAGAAGCAGTCAAGGGTAGCCTAGGGTTAGGGTTAGGCTTAGGGTTAGGGTTAGGGTACGGCTTAGGGTACGGGTTCGGGGAGGGGTGCGGGTACGGTGTAGGGTATGGGTTAGGGTTAGGGTTAGGGTTAGTGTTAGGGTTAGGGCTCGGTTTAGGGTATGGTTAGGAATAGGGTACGTGTTAGGGTTAGGGTAGGGGTTAGGGTACGCTTTAGGGTTAGGGTAGTTATTAAACCTATCCCACTCTCTAGATACCCCTTAGCACGTAAAGGAATATTATTTGGGGGTCCAGCCATGGAGAAGAGTTTAGACAGTAGGATAAGATAAGGAACACACCCATTATAAAGAAATCACACAAGGATTCTCTTTTTAAGCTGTTCCTTAAAACACTAGTGCTTAGGAAATCTATTGGAAGCAGAAGCAGTCAAGGGTAGCCTAGGGTTAGGGTCAGGCTTAGGGTTAGGCTTAGGGGACGGCTTAGGGTACGGGTTTGGGGTAGGGGTTCGGGTACGGCGTAGGGTATGGGTTAGGGTTAGGGTTAGGGTTAGTGTTAGGGTTAGGGCTCGGTTTAGGGTACGGCTTAGGATTAGGGTACGTGTTAGGGTTAGGGTAGGGGTTAGGGTTAGGGTACACGTTAGGGTTAGGGTAGTTATTAAACCTATCCCACTCTCTAGATACCCCTTAGCACGTAAAGGAATATTATTTGGGGGTCCAGCCATGGAGAAGAGTTTAGACACTAGGATAAGATAAGGAACACACCCATTATAAAGAAATCACATTAGGATTCTCTTTTTAAGCTGTTCCTTAAAACACTAGTGCTTAGGAAATCTATTGGAGGCAGAAGCAGTCAAGGGTAGCCTAGGGTTAGGGTTAGGCTTAGGGTTAGGCTTAGGGTACGGCTTAGGGTACGGGTTCGGGGAGGGGTTCGGGTACGGCGTAGGGTATGGGTTAGGGTTAGGGTTAGGGTTAGTATTAGGGTTAGGGCTCGGTTTAGGGTACGGGTTAGGATTAGGGTACGTGTCAGGGTTATGGTAGGGGTTAGGGTTAGGGTACGCGTTAGTGTTAGGGTAGTTATTAAACCTATCCCACTCTCTAGATACCCGTTAGCACGTAAAGGAATATTATTTGGGGGTCCAGCCATGGAGAAGAGTTTAGACACTAGGATAAGATAAGGAACACACCCATTATAAAGAAATCACATTAGGATTCTCTTTTTAAGCTGTTCCTTAAAACACTAGTGCTTAGGAAATCTATTGGAGGCAGAAGCAGTCAAGGGTAGCCTAGGGTTAGGGTTAGGCTTAGGGTTAGGCTTAGTGTACGGCTTAGGGTACGGGTTCAGGGAGGGGTTCGGGTACGGCGTAGGGTATGGGTTAGGGTTAAGGTTAGGGTTAGTGTTACGGTTAGGGCTCGGTTTAGGGTACGGTTTAGGATTAGGGTACGTGTTAGGGTTACGGTAGGGGTTAGGGTTAGGGTACGCGTTAGGGTTAGGGTAGTCATTAAAACTACTCCACTCTCTACATACCCCTTAGCACGTAAAGGAATATTATTTGGGGGTCCAGCCATGGAGAAGAATTTAGACACTAGGATAAGATAAGGAACACACCCATTATAAAGAAATCACATTAGGATTCTCTTTTTAAGCTGTTCCTTAAAACACTAGTGCTTAGGAAATCTATTGGAGGCAGAAGCAGTCAAGGGTAGCCTAGGGTTAGGGTTAGGCTTAGGGTTAGGGTTAGGGTACGGCTTAGGGTACGGGTTCAGGGAGGGGTTCGGGTACGGCGTAGTGTATGGGTTAGGGTTAGGGTTAGGGTTAGTATTAGGGTAAGGGCTCGGTTTAGGGTACGGGTTAGGATTAGGGTACGTGTTAGGGTTAGGGTAGGGGTTAGGGTTAGGGTACGCGTTAGGGTTAGCGTAGTTATTAAACCTATCTCAGTCTCTAGATACCCCTTAGCACGTAAAGGAATACTATTTGGGGGTCCAGGCATGGAGAAGAGTTTAGACACTAGGATAAGATAAGGAACACACCCATTATTAAGAAATCACATTAGGATTCACTTTTTAAGCTGTTCCTTAAAACACTAGTGCTTAGGAAGTGTATTGGAGGCAGAAGCAGTCAAGGGTAGCCTAGGGTTAGGGTTAGGCTTAGGGTTAGGCTTAGGGTACGGCTTAGGGTACGGTTTCGGGGAGGGGTTCAGGTACGGCGTAGGGTATGGGTTAGGGTTAGGGTTAGGGTTAGTGTTAGGGTTAGGGCTCGGTTTAGGGTACGGCTTAGGATTAGGGTACGCGTTAGGGTTAGGGTAGGGGTTAGGGTTAGGGTACGCGTTAGGGTTAGGGTAGTTATTAAACCTATCCCACTCTCTAGATACCCCTTAGCACGTAAAGGAATATTATTTGGGGGTCCAGCCATGGAGAAGAGTTTAGACACTAGGATAAGATAAGGAACACACCCATTATAAAGAAATCACATTAGCATTCTCTTTTTAAGCTGTTCCTTAAAACACTAGTGCTTAGGAAATCTATTGGAGGCAGAAGCAGTCAAGGGTAGCCTAGGGTTAGGGTTAGGCTCAGGGTTAGGGTTAGGGTACGGATTAGGGTACGGGTTCGGGGAGGGGTGCGGGTATGGCGTAGGGTATGGGTTAGGGTTAGGGTTAGGGTTAGTGTTAGGGTTAGGGCTCGGTTTAGGGTACGGGTTAGGAATAGGGTACGTGTTAGGGTTAGGGTAGGGGTTAGGGTTAGGGTACACGTTAGGGTTAGAGTAGTTATTAAACCTATCCCACTCTCTAGATACCCCTTAGCACGTAAAGGAATATTATTTGGGGGTCCAGCCATGGAGAAGAGTTTAGACACTAGGATAAGATAAGGAACACACCCATTATAAAGAAATCACATTAGGATTCTCTTTTTAAGCTGTTCTTTAAAACACTAGTGCTTAGGAAATGTATTGGAGGCAGAAGCAGTCAAGGGTAGCCTAGGGTTAGGGTTAGGCTTAGGGTTAGGCTTAGGATACGGCTTAGGGTACGGGTTCGGGGAGGGGTTCGAGTACGGCGTAGGGTATGGGTTAGGGTTAGGGTTAGGGTTAGTGTTAGGGTTAGGGCTCGGTTTATGGTACGGGTTAGGATTAGGGTACGTGTTAGGGTTAGGGTAGGGGTTAGGGTTAGGGTACGCGTTAGGGTTAGGGTAGTTATTAAACCTATCCCACTCTCTAGATACCCCTTAGCACGTAAAGGAATATTATTTGGGGGTCCAGCCATGGAGAAGAGTTTAGACACTAGGATAAGATAAGGAACACACCCATTATAAAGAAATCACATTAGGATTCTCTTTTTAAGCTGTTCCTTAAAACACTAGTGCTTAGGAAATCTATTGGAGGCAGAAGCAGTCAAGGGTAGCCTAGGGTTAGGGTTAGGCTTAGGGTTAGGGTTAGGGTACGGCTTAGGGTACGGTTTCGGGGAGGGGTGCGGGTACGGCGTAGGGTATGGGTTAGGGTTAGGGTTAGGGTTAGTGTTAGGGTTAGGGCTCGGTTTAGGGTATGGGTTAGGAATAGGGTACGTGTTAGGGTTAGGGTAGGGGTTAGGGTTAGGGTACGCGTTAGGGTTAGGGTAGTTATTAAACCTATCCCACTCTCTAGATACCCGTTAGCACGTAAAGGAATATTATTTGGGGGTCCAGCCATGGAGAAGAGTTTGGACACTAGGATAAGATAAGGAACACACCCATTATAAAGAAATCACATTAGGATTCTCTTTTTAAGCTGTTCCTTAAAACACTAGTGCTTAGGAAATCTATTGGAGGCAGAAGCAGTCAAGGGTAGCCTAGGGTTAGGGTTAGGCTTAGGGTTAGGCTTAGGGTACGGCTTAGGGTACGGGTTCATGGAGGGGTGCGGGTACGGCGTAGGGCATGGGTTAGGGTTAGGGTTAGGGTTAGTGTTAGGGTTAGGGCTCGGTTTAGGGTACGGGTTAGGAATAGGGTACGTGTTAGGGTTAGGATAGGGGTTAGGGTTAGGGTACGCGTTAGGGTTAGAGTAGTTATTAAACCTATCCCACTCTCTAGACACCCCTTAGCACGTAAAGGAATATTATTTGGGGGTTCAGCCATGGAGAAGAGTTTACACACTGGGATAAGATAAGGAACACACCCATTATAAAGAAATCACATTAGGATTCTCTTTTTAAGCTGTTCCTTAAAACACTAGTGCTTAGGAAATCTATTGGAGGCAAAAGCAGTCAAGGGTAGCCTAGGGTTAGGGTTAGGCTCAGGGTTAGGCTTAGGGTACGGCCTAGGGTACGGGTTCGGGGAGGGGTTCGGTTATGGCGTAGGGTATGGGTTAGGGTTAGGGTTAGGGTTAGTGTTAGGGTTAGGGCTCGGTTTAGGGTACGGGTTAGGATTAGGGTACGTGTTAGGGTTAGGGTAGTGGTTAGGGATAGGGTACGCGTTAGGGTTAGGGTAGGGGTTAGGGTTAGGGTACGCGTTAGGTTTAGGGTAGTTATTAAACCTATCCCACTCTCTAGATACCCCTTAGCACGTAAAGGAATATTATTTGGGGGTCCAGCCATGGAGAAGAGTTTAGACACTAGGATAAGATAAGGAACACACCCATTATAAAGAAATCACATTAGGATTCTCTTTTTAAGCTGTTCCTTAAAACACTAGTGCTTAGGAAATCTATTGGAGGCAGAAGCAGTCAAGGGTAGCCTAGGGTTAGGGTTAGGCTTAGGGTTAGGGTTAGGGTACGGCTTAGGGTACGGGTTCGGGGAGGGGTGCGGGTACGGTGTAGGGTATGGGTTAGGGTTAGGGTTAGGGTTAGTGTTAGGGTTAGGGCTCGGTTTAGGGTATGGTTAGGAATAGGGTACGTGTTAGGGTTAGGGTAGGGGTTAGGGTACGCTTTAGGGTTAGGGTAGTTATTAAACCTATCCCACTCTCTAGATACCCCTTAGCACGTAAAGGAATATTATTTGGGGGTCCAGCCATGGAGAAGAGTTTAGACAGTAGGATAAGATAAGGAACACACCCATTATAAAGAAATCACACAAGGATTCTCTTTTTAAGCTGTTCCTTAAAACACTAGTGCTTAGGAAATCTATTGGAAGCAGAAGCAGTCAAGGGTAGCCTAGGGTTAGGGTCAGGCTTAGGGTTAGGCTTAGGGGACGGCTTAGGGTACGGGTTTGGGGTAGGGGTTCGGGTACGGCGTAGGGTATGGGTTAGGGTTAGGGTTAGGGTTAGTGTTAGGGTTAGGGCTCGGTTTAGGGTACGGCTTAGGATTAGGGTACGTGTTAGGGTTAGGGTAGGGGTTAGGGTTAGGGTACACGTTAGGGTTAGGGTAGTTATTAAACCTATCCCACTCTCTAGATACCCCTTAGCACGTAAAGGAATATTATTTGGGGGTCCAGCCATGGAGAAGAGTTTAGACACTAGGATAAGATAAGGAACACACCCATTATAAAGAAATCACATTAGGATTCTCTTTTTAAGCTGTTCCTTAAAACACTAGTGCTTAGGAAATCTATTGGAGGCAGAAGCAGTCAAGGGTAGCCTAGGGTTAGGGTTAGGCTTAGGGTTAGGCTTAGGGTACGGCTTAGGGTACGGGTTCGGGGAGGGGTTCGGGTACGGCGTAGGGTATGGGTTAGGGTTAGGGTTAGGGTTAGTATTAGGGTTAGGGCTCGGTTTAGGGTACGGGTTAGGATTAGGGTACGTGTCAGGGTTATGGTAGGGGTTAGGGTTAGGGTACGCGTTAGTGTTAGGGTAGTTATTAAACCTATCCCACTCTCTAGATACCCGTTAGCACGTAAAGGAATATTATTTGGGGGTCCAGCCATGGAGAAGAGTTTAGACACTAGGATAAGATAAGGAACACACCCATTATAAAGAAATCACATTAGGATTCTCTTTTTAAGCTGTTCCTTAAAACACTAGTGCTTAGGAAATCTATTGGAGGCAGAAGCAGTCAAGGGTAGCCTAGGGTTAGGGTTAGGCTTAGGGTTAGGCTTAGTGTACGGCTTAGGGTACGGGTTCAGGGAGGGGTTCGGGTACGGCGTAGGGTATGGGTTAGGGTTAAGGTTAGGGTTAGTGTTACGGTTAGGGCTCGGTTTAGGGTACGGTTTAGGATTAGGGTACGTGTTAGGGTTACGGTAGGGGTTAGGGTTAGGGTACGCGTTAGGGTTAGGGTAGTCATTAAAACTACTCCACTCTCTACATACCCCTTAGCACGTAAAGGAATATTATTTGGGGGTCCAGCCATGGAGAAGAATTTAGACACTAGGATAAGATAAGGAACACACCCATTATAAAGAAATCACATTAGGATTCTCTTTTTAAGCTGTTCCTTAAAACACTAGTGCTTAGGAAATCTATTGGAGGCAGAAGCAGTCAAGGGTAGCCTAGGGTTAGGGTTAGGCTTAGGGTTAGGGTTAGGGTACGGCTTAGGGTACGGGTTCAGGGAGGGGTTCGGGTACGGCGTAGTGTATGGGTTAGGGTTAGGGTTAGGGTTAGTATTAGGGTAAGGGCTCGGTTTAGGGTACGGGTTAGGATTAGGGTACGTGTTAGGGTTAGGGTAGGGGTTAGGGTTAGGGTACGCGTTAGGGTTAGCGTAGTTATTAAACCTATCTCAGTCTCTAGATACCCCTTAGCACGTAAAGGAATACTATTTGGGGGTCCAGGCATGGAGAAGAGTTTAGACACTAGGATAAGATAAGGAACACACCCATTATTAAGAAATCACATTAGGATTCACTTTTTAAGCTGTTCCTTAAAACACTAGTGCTTAGGAAGTGTATTGGAGGCAGAAGCAGTCAAGGGTAGCCTAGGGTTAGGGTTAGGCTTAGGGTTAGGCTTAGGGTACGGCTTAGGGTACGGTTTCGGGGAGGGGTTCAGGTACGGCGTAGGGTATGGGTTAGGGTTAGGGTTAGGGTTAGTGTTAGGGTTAGGGCTCGGTTTAGGGTACGGCTTAGGATTAGGGTACGCGTTAGGGTTAGGGTAGGGGTTAGGGTTAGGGTACGCGTTAGGGTTAGGGTAGTTATTAAACCTATCCCACTCTCTAGATACCCCTTAGCACGTAAAGGAATATTATTTGGGGGTCCAGCCATGGAGAAGAGTTTAGACACTAGGATAAGATAAGGAACACACCCATTATAAAGAAATCACATTAGGATTCTCTTTTTAAGCTGTTCCTTAAAACACTAGTGCTTAGGAAATCTATTGGAGGCAGAAGCAGTCAAGGGTAGCCTAGGGTTAGGGTTAGGCTTAGGGTTAGGCTTAGGGTACGGCTTAGGGTACGGGTTCATGGAGGGGTGCGGGTACGGCGTAGGGCATGGGTTAGGGTTAGGGTTAGGGTTAGTGTTAGGGTTAGGGCTCGGTTTAGGGTACGGGTTAGGAATAGGGTACGTGTTAGGGTTAGGATAGGGGTTAGGGTTAGGGTACGCGTTAGGGTTAGAGTAGTTATTAAACCTATCCCACTCTCTAGACACCCCTTAGCACGTAAAGGAATATTATTTGGGGGTTCAGCCATGGAGAAGAGTTTACACACTGGGATAAGATAAGGAACACACCCATTATAAAGAAATCACATTAGGATTCTCTTTTTAAGCTGTTCCTTAAAACACTAGTGCTTAGGAAATCTATTGGAGGCAGAAGCAGTCAAGGGTAGCCTAGGGTTAGGGTTAGGCTCAGGGTTAGGCTTAGGGTACGGCCTAGGGTACGGGTTCGGGGAGGGGTTCGGTTATGGCGTAGGGTATGGGTTAGGGTTAGGGTTAGGGTTAGTGTTAGGGTTAGGGCTCGGTTTAGGGTACGGGTTAGGATTAGGGTACGTGTTAGGGTTTGGGTAGTGGTTAGGGATAGGGTACGCGTTAGGGTTAGGGTAGGGGTTAGGGTTAGGGTACGCGTTAGGTTTAGGGTAGTTATTAAACCTATCCCACTCTCTAGATACCCCTTAGCACGTAAAGGAATATTATTTGGGGGTCCAGCCATGGAGAAGAGTTTAGACACTAGGATAAGATAAGGAACACACCCATTATAAAGAAATCACATTAGGATTCTCTTTTTAAGCTGTTCCTTATAACACTAGTGCTTAGGAAATCTATTGGAGGCAGAAGCAGTCAAGGGTAGCCTAGGGTTAGGGTTAGGCTTAGGGTTAGGGTTAGGGTACGGCTTAGGGTACGGGTTCGGGGAGGGGTGCGGGTACGGTGTAGGGTATGGGTTAGGGTTAGGGTTAGGGTTAGTGTTAGGGTTAGGGCTCGGTTTAGGGTATGGTTAGGAATAGGGTACGTGTTAGGGTTAGGGTAGGGGTTAGGGTACGCGTTAGGGTTAGGGTAGTTATTAAACCTATCCCACTCTCTAGATACCCCTTAGCACGTAAAGGAATATTATTTGGGGGTCCAGCCATGGAGAAGAGTTTAGACACTAGGATAAGATAAGGAACACACCCATTATAAAGAAATCACATTAGGATTCTCTTTTTAAGCTGTTCCTTAAAACACTAGTGCTTAGGAAATCTATTGGAGGCACAAGCAGTCAAGGGTAGCCTAGGGTTAGGGTTAGGCTCAGGGTTAGGCTTAGGTTACGGCGTAGGGTACGGGTTCGGGGAGGGGTTCGGGTACGGTGTAGGGTATGGGTTAGGGTTAGGGTTAGGGTTAGTGTTAGGGTTAGGGCTCGTTTTAGGGTACGGGTTAGGATTAGGGTACGTGTTAGGGTTAGGGTAGGGGTTAGGGTTAGGGTACGCGTTAGGGTTAGGGTATTTATTAAACCTATCCCACTCTCTAGATACCCTTTAGCACGTAAAGGAATATTATTTGGGGGTCCAGCCATGGAGAAGAGATTAGACACTAGGATAAGATAAGGAACACACCCATTATAAAGAAATCACATTAGGATTCTCTTTTTAAGCTGTTCCTTAAAACACTAGTGCTTAGGAAATCTATTGGAGGCAGAAGCAGTCAAGGGTAGCCTAGGGTTAGGGTTAGGCTTAGGGTTAGGCTTAGGGTACGGCTTAGGGTACGGGTTCGGGGAAGGGTGCGGGTACGGCGTAGGGTATGGGTTAGGGTTAGGGTTAGGATTAGTGTTAGGGTTAGGGCTCGGTTTAGGGTACGGGTTAGGATTAGGGTACGTGTTAGGGTTAGGGTAGGGGTTAGGGTTAGGGTACGCATTAGGGTTAGGGTAGTTATTAAACCTATCCCACTCTCTAGATACCCCTTAGCACGTAAAGGAATATTATTTGGGGGTCCAGCCATGGAGAAGAGTTTAGACACTAGTATAAGATAAGGAACACACCCATTATAAAGAAATCACATTAGGATTCTCTTTTTAAGCTGTTCCTTAAAACACTAGTGCTTAGGAAATCTATTGGAGGCAGAAGCAGTCAAGGGTAGCCTAGGGTTAGGGTTAGGCTTAGGGTTACGGTTAGGGTATGGCTTAGGGTACGGGTTCGGGGAGGGGTGCGGGTACGGCGTAGGGTATGGGTTAGGGTTAGGGTTAGGGTTAGTGTTAGGGTTAGGTCTCGGTTTAGGGTACGGGTTAGGATTAGGGTACGTGTTAGGGTTAGGGTAGGGGTTAGGGTTAGGGTACGCGTTAGGGTTAGGGTAGATATTAAACCTATCCCACTCTCTAGATACCCCTTAGCACGTAAAGGAATATTATTTGGGGGTCCAGCCATGGAGAAGAGTTTAGACACTAGGATAAGATAAGGAACACACCCATTATAAAGAAATCACATTAGGATTCTCTTTTTAAGCTGTTCCTTAAAACACTACTGCTTAGGAAATCTATTGGAGGCAGAAGCAGTCAAGGGTAGCCTAGGGTTAGGGTTAGGCTTAGGGTTAGGGTCAGGGTACCGCTTAGGGTACGGGTTCGGGGAGGGGTGCGGGTACGGCGTAGGGTATGGGTTAGGGTTAGGGTTAGGGTTAGTGTTAGGGTTAGGGCTCGGTTTAGGGTACGGGTTGGGAATAGGGTACGTGTTAGGGTTAGGGTAGGGGTTAGGGTTAGGGTACGCGTTAGGGTTAGGGTAGTTATTAAACCTATCCCACTCTCTAGATACCCCTTAGCACGTAAAGGAATATTATTTGGGGGTCCAGCCATGGAGAAGAGTTTAGAAACTAGGATAAGATAAGGAACACACCCATTATAAAGAAATCACATTAGGATTCTCTTTTTAAGCTGTTCCTTAAAACACTAGTGGTTAGGAAATCTATTGGAGGCAGAAGCAGTCAAGGGTAGCCTAGGGTTAGGGTTAGGCTTAGGGTTAGGCTTAGGGTACGGCTTAGGGTATGGGTTCGGGGAGGGGTGCGGGTACGGCGTAGGGTATGGGTTGGGGTTAGGGTTAGGGTTAGTGTTAGGGTTAGGGCTCGGTTTAGGGTACGGCTTAGGATTAGGGTACGTGTTTGGGTTAGGGTATGGATTAGGGTAAGGGTACGCGTTAGGGTTAGGGTAGTTATTAAACCTATCCCACTCTCAAGATACCCCTTAGCACGTAAAGGAATATTATTTGGGGGTCCAGCCATGGAGAAGAGTTTAGACACTAGGATAACATAAGGAACACACCCATTATAAAGAAATCACATTAGGATTCTCTTTTTAAGCTGTTCCTTAAAACACTAGTGCTTAGGAAATCTATTGGAGGCAGAAGCAGTCAAGGGTAGCCTAGGGTTAGGGTTAGGCTTAGGGTTAGGCTTAGGGTACGGCTTAGGGTACGGGTTCGGGGAGGGGTGCGGGTACGGCGTAGGGTATGGGTTAGGGTTAGGGTTAGGGTTAGTGTTAGGGTTAGGGCTCGGTTTAGGGTACGGGTTAGGATTAGGGTACGTGTTAGGGTTAGGGTAGGGGTTAGGGTTAGGGTACGCGTTAGGGTTAGGGTAGTTATTAAACCTATCCCACTCTCTAGATACCCGTTAGCACGTAAAGGAATATTATTTGGGGGTCCAGCCATGGAGAAGAGTTTGGACACTAGGATAAGATAAGGAACACACCCATTATAAAGAAATCACATTAGGATTCTCTTTTTAAGCTGTTCCTTAAAACACTAGTGCTTAGGAAATCTATTGGAGGCAGAAGCAGTCAAGGGTAGCCTAGGGTTAGGGTTAGGCTTAGGGTTAGGCTTAGGGTACGGCTTAGGGTACGGGTTCGGGGAGGGGTGCGGGTACGGCGTAGGGTATGGGTTAGGGTTAGGGTTAAGGTTAGTGTTAGGGTTAGGGCTCGGTTTAGGGTACGGGTTAGGATTAGGGTACGTGTTAGGGTTAGGGTAGGGGTTAGGGTTAGGGTACGCGTTAGGGTTAGGGTAGTTATTAAACCTATCCCACTCTCTAGATACCCCTTAGCACGTAAAGGAATATTATTTGGGGGTCCAGCCATGGAGAAGAGTTTAGACACTGGGATAAGATAAGGAACACACCCATTATAAAGAAATCACATTAGGATTCTCTTTTTAAGCTGTTCCTTAAAACACTAGTGCTTAGGAAATCTATTGGAGGCAGAAGCAGTCAAGGGTAGCCTAGGGTTAGGGTTAGGCTCAGGGTTAGGGTTAGGGTACGGATTAGGGTACGGGTTCGGGGAGGGGTGCGGGTATGGCGTAGGGTATGGGTTAGGGTTAGGGTTAGGGTTAGTGTTAGGGTTAGGGCTCGGTTTAGGGTACGGGTTAGGAATAGGGTACGTGTTAGGGTTAGGGTAGGGGTTAGGGTTAGGGTACACGTTAGGGTTAGAGTAGTTATTAAACCTATCCCACTCTCTAGATACCCCTTAGCACGTAAAGGAATATTATTTGGGGGTCCAGCCATGGAGAAGAGTTTAGACACTAGGATAAGATAAGGAACACACCCATTATAAAGAAATCACATTAGGATTCTCTTTTTAAGTTGTTCCTTAAAACACTAGTGCTTAGGAAATCTATTGGAGGCAGAAGCAGTCAAGGGTAGCCTAGGGTTAGGGTTAGGCTTAGGTTTAGGGTTAGGGTACGGCTTAGGGTACGGGTTCGGGGAGGGGTGCGGGTACGGCGTAGGGTATGGGTTAGGGTTAGGGTTAGGGTTAGTGTTAGGGTTAGGGCTCGGTTTAGGGTACGGGTTAGGATTAGGGTACGTGTTAGGGTTAGGGTAGGGGTTAGGGATAGGGTACGCGTTAGGGTTAGGGTAGTTATTAAACCTATCCCACTCTCTAGATACCCCTTAGCACGTGAAGGAATATTATTTGGGGGTCCAGCCATGGAGAAGAGTTTAGACACTGGGATAAGATAAGGAACACACCCATTATAAAGAAATCACATTAGGATTCTCTTTTTAAGCTGTTCCTTAAAACACTAGTGCTTAGGAAATCTATTGGAGGCAGAAGCAGTCAAGGGTAGCCTAGGGTTAGGGTTAGGCTCAGGGTTAGGGTTAGGGTACGGATTAGGGTACGGGTTCGGGGAGGGGTGCGGGTATGGCGTAGGGTATGGGTTAGGGTTAGGGTTAGGGTTAGTGTTAGGGTTAGGGCTCGGTTTAGGGTACGGGTTAGGAATAGGGTACGTGTTAGGGTTAGGGTAGGGGTTAGGGTTAGGGTACACGTTAGGGTTAGAGTAGTTATTAAACCTATCCCACTCTCTAGATACCCCTTAGCACGTAAAGGAATATTATTTGGGGGTCCAGCCATGGAGAAGAGTTTAGACACTAGGATAAGATAAGGAACACACCCATTATAAAGAAATCACATTAGGATTCTCTTTTTAAGTTGTTCCTTAAAACACTAGTGCTTAGGAAATCTATTGGAGGCAGAAGCAGTCAAGGGTAGCCTAGGGTTAGGGTTAGGCTTAGGTTTAGGGTTAGGGTACGGCTTAGGGTACGGGTTCGGGGAGGGGTGCGGGTACGGCGTAGGGTATGGGTTAGGGTTAGGGTTAGGGTTAGTGTTAGGGTTAGGGCTCGGTTTAGGGTACGGGTTAGGATTAGGGTACGTGTTAGGGTTAGGGTAGGGGTTAGGGATAGGGTACGCGTTAGGGTTAGGGTAGGGGTTAGGTTTAGGGTACGCGTTAGGGTTAGGGTAGTTATTAAACCTATCCCACTCTCTAGATACCCGTTAGCACGTAAAGGAATATTATTTGGGGGTCCAGCCATGGAGAAGAGTTTGGACACTAGGATAAGATAAGGAACACACCCATTATAAAGAAATCACATTAGGATTCTCTTTTTAAGCTGTTCCTTAAAACACTAGTGCTTAGGAAATCTATTGGAGGCAGAAGCAGTCAAGGGTAGCCTAGGGTTAGGGTTAGGCTTAGGGTTAGGCTTAGGGTACGGCTTAGGGTACGGGTTCGGGGAGGGGTGCGGGTACGGCGTAGGGTATGGGTTAGGGTTAGGGTTAGGGTTAGTGTTAGGGTTAGAGCTCGGTTTAGGGTACGGGTTAGCATTAGGGTACGTGTTAGGGTTAGGGTAGGGGTTAGGGTTAGGGTATGCGTTAGGGTTAGGGTAGTTATTAAACCTATCCCACTCTCTAGATACCCCTTAGCACGTAAAGGAATATTATTTGGGGGTCCAGCCATGGAGAAGAGTTTAGACACTGTGATAAGATAAGGAACACACCCATTATAAAGAAATCACATTAGCATTCTCTTTTTAAGCTGTTCCTTAAAACACTAGTGCTTAGGAAATCTATTGGAGGCAGAAGCAGTCAAGGGTAGCCTAGGGTTAGGGTTAGGCTCAGGGTTAGGGTTAGGGTACGGATTAGGGTACGGGTTCGGGGAGGGGTGCGGGTATGGCGTAGGGTATGGGTTAGGGTTAGGGTTAGGGTTAGTGTTAGGGTTAGGGCTCGGTTTAGGGTACGGGTTAGGAATAGGGTACGTGTTAGGGTTAGGGTAGGGGTTAGGGTTAGGGTACACGTTAGGGTTAGAGTAGTTATTAAACCTATCCCACTCTCTAGATACCCCTTAGCACGTAAAGGAATATTATTTGGGGGTCCAGCCATGGAGAAGAGTTTAGACACTAGGATAAGATAAGGAACACACCCATTATAAAGAAATCACATTAGGATTCTCTTTTTAAGCTGTTCTTTAAAACACTAGTGCTTAGGAAATGTATTGGAGGCAGAAGCAGTCAAGGGTAGCCTAGGGTTAGGGTTAGGCTTAGGGTTAGGCTTAGGATACGGCTTAGGGTACGGGTTCGGGGAGGGGTTCGAGTACGGCGTAGGGTATGGGTTAGGGTTAGGGTTAGGGTTAGTGTTAGGGTTAGGGCTCGGTTTATGGTACGGGTTAGGATTAGGGTACGTGTTAGGGTTAGGGTAGGGGTTAGGGTTAGGGTACGCGTTAGGGTTAGGGTAGTTATTAAACCTATCCCACTCTCTAGATACCCCTTAGCACGTAAAGGAATATTATTTGGGGGTCCAGCCATGGAGAAGAGTTTAGACACTAGGATAAGATAAGGAACACACCCATTATAAAGAAATCACATTAGGATTCTCTTTTTAAGCTGTTCCTTAAAACACTAGTGCTTAGGAAATCTATTGGAGGCAGAAGCAGTCAAGGGTAGCCTAGGGTTAGGGTTAGGCTTAGGGTTAGGGTTAGGGTACGGCTTAGGGTACGGTTTCGGGGAGGGGTGCGGGTACGGCGTAGGGTATGGGTTAGGGTTAGGGTTAGGGTTAGTGTTAGGGTTAGGGCTCGGTTTAGGGTATGGGTTAGGAATAGGGTACGTGTTAGGGTTAGGGTAGGGGTTAGGGTTAGGGTACGCGTTAGGGTTAGGGTAGTTATTAAACCTATCCCACTCTCTAGATACCCGTTAGCACGTAAAGGAATATTATTTGGGGGTCCAGCCATGGAGAAGAGTTTGGACACTAGGATAAGATAAGGAACACACCCATTATAAAGAAATCACATTAGGATTCTCTTTTTAAGCTGTTCCTTAAAACACTAGTGCTTAGGAAATCTATTGGAGGCAGAAGCAGTCAAGGGTAGCCTAGGGTTAGGGTTAGGCTTAGGGTTAGGCTTAGGGTACGGCTTAGGGTACGGGTTCATGGAGGGGTGCGGGTACGGCGTAGGGCATGGGTTAGGGTTAGGGTTAGGGTTAGTGTTAGGGTTAGGGCTCGGTTTAGGGTACGGGTTAGGAATAGGGTACGTGTTAGGGTTAGGATAGGGGTTAGGGTTAGGGTACGCGTTAGGGTTAGAGTAGTTATTAAACCTATCCCACTCTCTAGACACCCCTTAGCACGTAAAGGAATATTATTTGGGGGTTCAGCCATGGAGAAGAGTTTACACACTGGGATAAGATAAGGAACACACCCATTATAAAGAAATCACATTAGGATTCTCTTTTTAAGCTGTTCCTTAAAACACTAGTGCTTAGGAAATCTATTGGAGGCAAAAGCAGTCAAGGGTAGCCTAGGGTTAGGGTTAGGCTCAGGGTTAGGCTTAGGGTACGGCCTAGGGTACGGGTTCGGGGAGGGGTTCGGTTATGGCGTAGGGTATGGGTTAGGGTTAGGGTTAGGGTTAGTGTTAGGGTTAGGGCTCGGTTTAGGGTACGGGTTAGGATTAGGGTACGTGTTAGGGTTAGGGTAGTGGTTAGGGATAGGGTACGCGTTAGGGTTAGGGTAGGGGTTAGGGTTAGGGTACGCGTTAGGTTTAGGGTAGTTATTAAACCTATCCCACTCTCTAGATACCCCTTAGCACGTAAAGGAATATTATTTGGGGGTCCAGCCATGGAGAAGAGTTTAGACACTAGGATAAGATAAGGAACACACCCATTATAAAGAAATCACATTAGGATTCTCTTTTTAAGCTGTTCCTTAAAACACTAGTGCTTAGGAAATCTATTGGAGGCAGAAGCAGTCAAGGGTAGCCTAGGGTTAGGGTTAGGCTTAGGGTTAGGGTTAGGGTACGGCTTAGGGTACGGGTTCGGGGAGGGGTGCGGGTACGGTGTAGGGTATGGGTTAGGGTTAGGGTTAGGGTTAGTGTTAGGGTTAGGGCTCGGTTTAGGGTATGGTTAGGAATAGGGTACGTGTTAGGGTTAGGGTAGGGGTTAGGGTACGCTTTAGGGTTAGG
Source organism: Balaenoptera borealis (assembly GCF_965194805.1). Taxonomy (NCBI): domain Eukaryota; kingdom Metazoa; phylum Chordata; class Mammalia; order Artiodactyla; family Balaenopteridae; genus Balaenoptera; species Balaenoptera borealis. Next base: position 605,161 of record NW_028123900.1, on the reverse strand, counting down.
GTAGTTATTAAACCTATCCCACTCTCTAGATACCCCTTAGCACGTAAAGGAATATTATTTGGGGGTCCAGCCATGGAGAAGAGTTTAGACAGTAGGATAAGATAAGGAACACACCCATTATAAAGAAATCACACAAGGATTCTCTTTTTAAGCTGTTCCTTAAAACACTAGTGCTTAGGAAATCTATTGGAAGCAGAAGCAGTCAAGGGTAGCCTAGGGTTAGGGTCAGGCTTAGGGTTAGGCTTAGGGGACGGCTTAGGGTACGGGTTTGGGGTAGGGGTTCGGGTACGGCGTAGGGTATGGGTTAGGGTTAGGGTTAGGGTTAGTGTTAGGGTTAGGGCTCGGTTTAGGGTACGGCTTAGGATTAGGGTACGTGTTAGGGTTAGGGTAGGGGTTAGGGTTAGGGTACACGTTAGGGTTAGGGTAGTTATTAAACCTATCCCACTCTCTAGATACCCCTTAGCACGTAAAGGAATATTATTTGGGGGTCCAGCCATGGAGAAGAGTTTAGACACTAGGATAAGATAAGGAACACACCCATTATAAAGAAATCACATTAGGATTCTCTTTTTAAGCTGTTCCTTAAAACACTAGTGCTTAGGAAATCTATTGGAGGCAGAAGCAGTCAAGGGTAGCCTAGGGTTAGGGTTAGGCTTAGGGTTAGGCTTAGGGTACGGCTTAGGGTACGGGTTCGGGGAGGGGTTCGGGTACGGCGTAGGGTATGGGTTAGGGTTAGGGTTAGGGTTAGTATTAGGGTTAGGGCTCGGTTTAGGGTACGGGTTAGGATTAGGGTACGTGTCAGGGTTATGGTAGGGGTTAGGGTTAGGGTACGCGTTAGTGTTAGGGTAGTTATTAAACCTATCCCACTCTCTAGATACCCGTTAGCACGTAAAGGAATATTATTTGGGGGTCCAGCCATGGAGAAGAGTTTAGACACTAGGATAAGATAAGGAACACACCCATTATAAAGAAATCACATTAGGATTCTCTTTTTAAGCTGTTCCTTAAAACACTAGTGCTTAGGAAATCTATTGGAGGCAGAAGCAGTCAAGGGTAGCCTAGGGTTAGGGTTAGGCTTAGGGTTAGGCTTAGTGTACGGCTTAGGGTACGGGTTCAGGGAGGGGTTCGGGTACGGCGTAGGGTATGGGTTAGGGTTAAGGTTAGGGTTAGTGTTACGGTTAGGGCTCGGTTTAGGGTACGGTTTAGGATTAGGGTACGTGTTAGGGTTACGGTAGGGGTTAGGGTTAGGGTACGCGTTAGGGTTAGGGTAGTCATTAAAACTACTCCACTCTCTACATACCCCTTAGCACGTAAAGGAATATTATTTGGGGGTCCAGCCATGGAGAAGAATTTAGACACTAGGATAAGATAAGGAACACACCCATTATAAAGAAATCACATTAGGATTCTCTTTTTAAGCTGTTCCTTAAAACACTAGTGCTTAGGAAATCTATTGGAGGCAGAAGCAGTCAAGGGTAGCCTAGGGTTAGGGTTAGGCTTAGGGTTAGGGTTAGGGTACGGCTTAGGGTACGGGTTCAGGGAGGGGTTCGGGTACGGCGTAGTGTATGGGTTAGGGTTAGGGTTAGGGTTAGTATTAGGGTAAGGGCTCGGTTTAGGGTACGGGTTAGGATTAGGGTACGTGTTAGGGTTAGGGTAGGGGTTAGGGTTAGGGTACGCGTTAGGGTTAGCGTAGTTATTAAACCTATCTCAGTCTCTAGATACCCCTTAGCACGTAAAGGAATACTATTTGGGGGTCCAGCCATGGAGAAGAGTTTAGACACTAGGATAAGATAAGGAACACACCCATTATAAAGAAATCACATTAGGATTCTCTTTTTAAGCTGTTCCTTAAAACACTAGTGCTTAGGAAATCTATTGGAGGCAGAAGCAGTCAAGGGTAGCCTAGGGTTAGGGTTAGGCTTAGGGTTAGGCTTAGGGTACGGCTTAGGGTACGGGTTCATGGAGGGGTGCGGGTACGGCGTAGGGCATGGGTTAGGGTTAGGGTTAGGGTTAGTGTTAGGGTTAGGGCTCGGTTTAGGGTACGGGTTAGGAATAGGGTACGTGTTAGGGTTAGGATAGGGGTTAGGGTTAGGGTACGCGTTAGGGTTAGAGTAGTTATTAAACCTATCCCACTCTCTAGACACCCCTTAGCACGTAAAGGAATATTATTTGGGGGTTCAGCCATGGAGAAGAGTTTACACACTGGGATAAGATAAGGAACACACCCATTATAAAGAAATCACATTAGGATTCTCTTTTTAAGCTGTTCCTTAAAACACTAGTGCTTAGGAAATCTATTGGAGGCAGAAGCAGTCAAGGGTAGCCTAGGGTTAGGGTTAGGCTCAGGGTTAGGCTTAGGGTACGGCCTAGGGTACGGGTTCGGGGAGGGGTTCGGTTATGGCGTAGGGTATGGGTTAGGGTTAGGGTTAGGGTTAGTGTTAGGGTTAGGGCTCGGTTTAGGGTACGGGTTAGGATTAGGGTACGTGTTAGGGTTTGGGTAGTGGTTAGGGATAGGGTACGCGTTAGGGTTAGGGTAGGGGTTAGGGTTAGGGTACGCGTTAGGTTTAGGGTAGTTATTAAACCTATCCCACTCTCTAGATACCCCTTAGCACGTAAAGGAATATTATTTGGGGGTCCAGCCATGGAGAAGAGTTTAGACACTAGGATAAGATAAGGAACACACCCATTATAAAGAAATCACATTAGGATTCTCTTTTTAAGCTGTTCCTTATAACACTAGTGCTTAGGAAATCTATTGGAGGCAGAAGCAGTCAAGGGTAGCCTAGGTTTAGGGTTAGGCTTAGGGTTAGGGTTAGGGTACGGCTTAGGGTACGGGTTCGGGGAGGGGTGCGGGTACGGTGTAGGGTATGGGTTAGGGTTAGGGTTAGGGTTAGTGTTAGGGTTAGGGCTCGGTTTAGGGTATGGTTAGGAATAGGGTACGTGTTAGGGTTAGGGTAGGGGTTAGGGTACGCGTTAGGGTTAGGGTAGTTATTAAACCTATCCCACTCTCTAGATACCCCTTAGCACGTAAAGGAATATTATTTGGGGGTCCAGCCATGGAGAAGAGTTTAGACAGTAGGATAAGATAAGGAACACACCCATTATAAAGAAATCACACAAGGATTCTCTTTTTAAGCTGTTCCTTAAAACACTAGTGCTTAGGAAATCTATTGGAAGCAGAAGCAGTCAAGGGTAGCCTAGGGTTAGGGTCAGGCTTAGGGTTAGGCTTAGGGGACGGCTTAGGGTACGGGTTTGGGGTAGGGGTTCGGGTACGGCGTAGGGTATGGGTTAGGGTTAGGGTTAGGGTTAGTGTTAGGGTTAGGGCTCGGTTTAGGGTACGGCTTAGGATTAGGGTACGTGTTAGGGTTAGGGTAGGGGTTAGGGTTAGGGTACACGTTAGGGTTAGGGTAGTTATTAAACCTATCCCACTCTCTAGATACCCCTTAGCACGTAAAGGAATATTATTTGGGGGTCCAGCCATGGAGAAGAGTTTAGACACTAGGATAAGATAAGGAACACACCCATTATAAAGAAATCACATTAGGATTCTCTTTTTAAGCTGTTCCTTAAAACACTAGTGCTTAGGAAATCTATTGGAGGCAGAAGCAGTCAAGGGTAGCCTAGGGTTAGGGTTAGGCTTAGGGTTAGGCTTAGGGTACGGCTTAGGGTACGGGTTCGGGGAGGGGTTCGGGTACGGCGTAGGGTATGGGTTAGGGTTAGGGTTAGGGTTAGTATTAGGGTTAGGGCTCGGTTTAGGGTACGGGTTAGGATTAGGGTACGTGTCAGGGTTATGGTAGGGGTTAGGGTTAGGGTACGTGTTAGTGTTAGGGTAGTTATTAAACCTATCCCACTCTCTAGATACCCGTTAACACGTAAAGGAATATTATTTGGGGGTCCAGCCATGGAGAAGAGTTTAGACACTAGGATAAGATAAGGAACACACCCATTATAAAGAAATCACATTAGGATTCTCTTTTTAAGCTGTTCCTTAAAACACTAGTGCTTAGGAAATCTATTGGAGGCAGAAGCAGTCAAGGGTAGCCTAGGGTTAGGGTTAGGCTTAGGGTTAGGGTCAGGGTACGGCTTAGGGTACGGGTTCGGGGAGGGGTGCGGGTACGGCGTAGGGTATGGGTTAGGGTTAGTGTTAGGGTTAGGGCTCGTTTTACGGTACGGGTTAGGAATAGGGTACGTGTTAGGGTTAGGGTAGGGGTTAGGGTTAGGGTACGCGTTAGGGTTAGGGTAGTTATTAAACCTATCCCACTCTCTAGATACCCCTTAGCACGTAAAGGAATATTATTTGGGGGTCCAGCCATGGAGAAGAGTTTAGACACTGGGATAAGATAAGGAACACACCCATTATAAAGAAATCACATTAGGATTCTCTTTTAAAGCTGTTCCTTAAAACACTAGTGCTTAGGAAATCTATTGGAGGCAGAAGCAGTCAAGGGTAGCCTAGGGTTAGGTTTAGGCTTAGGGTTAGGCTTAGGGTACGGCTTAGGGTACGGGTTCGGGGAGGGGTGCGGGTACGGCGTAGGGTATGGGTTAGGGTTAGGGTTAGGGTTAGTGTTAGGGTTAGGGCTCAGTTTAGGGTACGGGTTAGGATTAGGGTACTTGTTAGGGTTAGGGTAGGGGTTAGGGTTAGGGTACACGTTAGGGTTAGAGTAGTTATTAAACCTATCCCACTCTCTAGATACCCCTTAGCACGTAAAGGAATATTATTTGGGGGTCCAGCCATGGAGAAGAGTTTAGACACTAGGATAAGATAAGGAACACACCCATTATAAAGAAATCACATTAGGATTCTCTTTTTAAGTTGTTCCTTAAAACACTAGTGCTTAGGAAATCTATTGGAGGCAGAAGCAGTCAAGGGTAGCCTAGGGTTAGGGTTAGGCTTAGGTTTAGGGTTAGGGTACGGCTTAGGGTACGGGTTCGGGGAGGGGTGCGGGTACGGCGTAGGGTATGGGTTAGTGTTAGGGTTAGGGTTAGTGTTAGGGTTAGGGCTCGGTTTAGGGTACGGGTTAGGATTAGGGTACGTGTTAGGGTTAGGGTAGGGGTTAGGGATAGGGTACGCGTTAGGGTTAGGGTAGGGGTTAGGTTTAGGGTACGCGTTAGGGTTAGGGTAGTTATTAAACCTATCCCACTCTCTAGATACCCGTTAGCA